>NW_004444224.1:1297448-1299803 GCF_000243295.1 Trichechus manatus latirostris
GCTAGTAGTATAAAAAAAGAATGGAGAGGAGAGAATGATGAACTTGGGAAAGAATATCTCAACACTGGAAGGAGCTTGAGAAATCATCTTAAATCAGAAGATTTTTGGTAATCATAAATTTAATAAGGTCAGGTATATGATAAGACTGTTTCAAAAGCTAATGGGTTATTTCCTGCCCCCTACGCCCCCTCTCCCCAAAAAACCTTAAACCCATTGCTGTTGATTCTGATTCATGGCGACTCCATGTGTTACAGGGTAGAACTGTGTTCCATAGGGTTTTCTTTGCTGTAATCTTTACTGAAGCTGATCACCAGACCTTTCTTCCAAGGCACTACTGGGTGGTTTTGAACTGCCAACCTTTAGGTCAGTTTGAGTGCACCCAGGAACCTTAATGGATTCTTAGGCTATGGTTAGTTAAGTACAGAACTCTAATTATAGAATTCTAATATATTTCTATAACATCACAATTCCAATGTTTTTATACTAATCAAACCATACCCTGAATATTTGCCCATTTCTGTGTAAAGCAGAATATTGATAAACTAGACCACGCTCCAGATGGATGACTGGCAAGACAAGGGGTCCTATGAAGAATGGCTAAGGGAAAGGATATTTCCCACCTGGAGAGTTTGAGGGGACATAAAGTCTACCTTCAGAAATCTAAAGGTCTAGTCTGTAGAAGCAAGAGAATTGACTTATTTTGTGTTTCTTCAAGTGGGAAAACTAGGACCAAATATTGTTAGCTGTTGTTGAGTGGACCCCTGACTCATGGCAACCCCACGTGTGCAGAGTAGACCTGCTCCATAGGGTTTTCTTGGCTGTAATCTTTATGGAAGCAATTTGCCAGGCTTTTTCTTCTGTGGATCCCCTGGGCGAGTTTGAACTGCCAACCTTTGCACTACAGCAGATCGAAAACCATTTGTGCCACCCAGACTCTTTAGGACCAAATAGGAAATCATATTACTGCCCAATACAAGGAGATTTAACTAGAACAGCCCACCAATGAAATGAGTTGAGATAAAAAGTGATGACCTTCCCATTACTAGGAATAATGATCACCTCCCAGGTACTTTGTAGAAGATATCTAACATTGGCTGAAAGGCTGAGTTTATATTGCCTTTGAAGTCCTGCCAAATAATAAGATTCCATAATTCCAAATGAATATTCGTCTATAAACTGATGAATACATCGAGGCCTAGAGATGTTAAATGATCTGGCCAAGTTCACCAGCTGGTACACCCAGGACTAGAACTCACTCTTTGTGGCTTATAATCCAATGCTTTTTCCATCACAACTTGCTTCCTCTTTCATTAAGGAGAGAGGCACAAGAAAATATGGGTGCAGGAGATCAATGTAATTTTGGGAGCTATATTTCTTCTGATAACTGTATAAATGTCAGGAATACTCTGCCCTTGAGAATTTCAACAACAAAAGAGATACTAGTGATTTCATTTTCCTGGGGTGGTTTGTCTACCCTGAGGCCAATCTCTGCCCAGTCTACTCACAGTGACGGTGGCCAGCAGCCCCTCAGGCACATTGGCCACAATGATGCCAATAAGAAAAATGACAGCCTGCAGCCAGCCATAGCCCAAGAGAAGCGAAAGCACAAAGAAAGAGATCCCCAGGAAGACGGCCACCATGGTGATCAGATGGATGAAGTGCTCAATCTCAGCAGCAATGGGGGTCTTGCCAACTGCCAGGCCTGATGTCAGTGAGGCAATGCGGCCCATCACTGTGAAGTCTCCTGTAGCGATCACAATGCCCCGGGCTGTTCCTGTGGAAGAAGGGAAAAGGACGGTCACCCAAGACAAGCCAAGTCTGAATTGGGAAGGCTGTTGGGGTTGGTTCCTACAAAGAGGAAGGTGTTAATGATCAAAAACAAGGTGGAAACTCAAGGTCCTCTGAGAGGTCATTATGTTCTGTCTCTTCATATTTAGTTTATATAAATATGGGTCTCTTCTAGTCTGAAAAATCCTGGAAGAGATTTCACAGTTCTCCAGAGATACCTAATTTTGTTGCCTAATTACCTCTGCTGTCAAGAAGGCCTTCATTACACTTAATCTAAATATCTTCTTACCTATATATTTCTCTTGTTTTGCCCTTAATAACTGAATGGTTTCTAGATCCCCAGGAACTGTGGTTACCTTCCTGGTGGAGTCCTATGTTCTCATATCCCCTTATCGTCCCTCTAACCTAGTGGTTCTCATCCAGGGGTGATTTGCCTCCCTGGGGACATTTGGCAATATTTGGTTTTTGGTTGTCATAACTTGGACAGGGACGGGGTGGGGGTGGGTACTACAAACATCTGGTGGGTAGAGGGCGGAGATGCTGCTAAACATTCTGCAGTGCACAAGA
>NW_004444224.1:1301434-1302301 GCF_000243295.1 Trichechus manatus latirostris
GTTAACCTAGCAGTGCCCACAGACATCCTAGCACAGAGCAGCTGGTGGTCCCCATTCCTAAGGTCACCTTTTTAGCTATATGGGTCTGGGAAGAGTCCTGCTCATAGAGCAGACAGGTCAGGCCAGTGTTTATGTGAAGGAGGAATTCTGGAAAGATTCACAGTATGAGGCACTCTGCAGGTGAGCTCAGATTGGTTGCCAGAGCCATTCACTGAGCTTGATGAAAGGAAGATACTAAAATAATTGAGAGGTACTGAGTTTTTCATTTTTTGGGGGGGGGGTTGGAGTAAAATATCAGCTATATCTATATTGTGTCACAGTTTAGTTTAATTCTTAATTTATATTCCTTCTGCAATCTTTTCCTCGTGCTTGGAGAGATGGATTTTAATAACGAATCCTAATGTATCTAATACCTGACATGACAAATTGAAGAAGAATGGTGTCACACTCATTGTCAAAAAGAACATTTCAATATCTATCCTGAGGTACAACACTGTAAGTGATGGGATAATATCCATATGCCTACAGGGAAAACGAGTTAATACAACTATTATTCAAATTTACTCACCAACCGCTAATGCCAAAGATGAGGAAATTGAAGATTTTTACCAAGTTCTGCAGTCTGAAATTGATCAAATATGCAATCGAAATGCATTGATAATCACTGGTGATTGGAATGCAAAAGTTGGAAACAAAGAAGAAGGGTTGGTGTTGGAAAATACAGCCTTGGTGATAGAAACGATGACGGAGATTACATGATAGAATTTTGCAAGACCAATGACTTCTTCATTGCAAATACCTCTTTTTTCAACAACATAAACTGTGACTATAGACGTGGACCTCGCCAGAAGGAATACACAGGAATCA
>NW_004444224.1:1306595-1313238 GCF_000243295.1 Trichechus manatus latirostris
AAAAGGATTTAAAAAATTGAAGAAACCCTAAGAATTATGTGGGACTCTATCAAGTGGACTATATGAAGAAGAATGAGGCATCAGGATTGGAGGAGACTCATTAACAACCTGCATTATGCAGATGACACAACCTTGCTTGCTGAAAGTCAAGAGGACTTGAAGCACTTACTGATGAAGATCGAAGACCACAGTCTTCAGCATGGTTTGCACCTCAACATAAAGAAAACAAAAATCCTTATAACTGGACCAATAAGCAGCATCATGATAACTGGAGAAAATATTAAAGTTGTCAAGGATTTCGGTTTACTTGGAACTACAATCAATGCCCATGGAAGCAGCAGTCAAGAAATCAAACTACTTATTGCATTGGCAAAACTGCTGCAAAAAAAAACCTCTTTAAAGTGCTGAAAAGCAAAGATGTCATTTTGAGGACTAAGGTGCACCTGATCCAAGCCACGATATTTTCAATCGCCTCAAATGCATGTGAAAACTGGACAATGAATAAGGGAGACTGAAGAAGAATTTACACCTTTGAATTATGATGTTGGAGAAGAATATTGACTATATCATGGACTGCCAGAAGAATGAACAAATCTGTCTTGGAAGAAGTACAACCAGAATGTTCCTTAGAAGCAAGGATGGTGAGATTTTGTCTCACGTAACTTGAACATGTTATCAGGAGGGATCAGTCATTGAAGAAGGACATCATGCTTGGTAAAGTAGGTCAGCAAAAAAGAGGAAGTCTCTCAACGAGACGGACTGAGACAGTGGCTGCAAAAATGGGATCAAGCATAACAACAATTGTGAGGATGGCGTGGAAGCAGGCAGTGTTTCGTTCTGTTGTACGCTGGGTCGCTATGGGTTGGAACCAACTTCACAGCACCTAACAACAACAACAACAACAATGTATCTTAAGACATGGTGGTTGACACCAGACTTGAGGAGGGTTGAGAGAACCAAGCCTCCTGTATCCCAGACCAGACTGGCTCCTTCATATACCTTCGGTATATGCCAGAGAAATAGCTTAGACCCCAATGAAGATGTGTGAGAGCCAAGGAGAAATGTTTATAGCAGCAGCCCCATTGAGGTCTGCAATGGTGACAGTTGGGAGGCAAGGGCCTAGGGTGAAGGTTAAAGTTTTGCTACTAGTTTGAACATTGCACAGGAATTCCTCAATTTAACATTGAATAGCTCCTTCAACCTAGCTCCACCCTCTTTGTTTCATTTTGGGTCCTGCTATTCTTCTATTAAACCTCCCTCCACTCCAATCCATTTCCCAGAGGGAATGTCACTGCCTTCCCACCCCCCTTATCTCAAGCATATACTTAGCTGACTACTTTGGAAGGACAAATCTGAGCAAATTTCTTCCTAAAATTTCATAATAGATATCTTTTTTTTGGGGGGGGGAACTTGCTAACTTGCATCTTTCTGTCCAATCAAATTTGCTTATTTTATTTTAATATATATTTTCTAGTTGGATTTTTCCTCAGTATCCATTTAGTCTTAATGTTATTCTTTTCCTTCAGGGTATTTTCAAATTAAATGATTTTATTCTCAGGGTCATTAGCAATTTTTTGGTCCAGCGTAGGATCTGTGGAAAGAACATGGACTTTGGAGACAAACCTGCAGTCGAATCCCTCCCTGATCCTTTCTTTTCTGTTGAGTTGTGACCTTGGATATATTACTTAATTTCATTGAATCTTGACTTCTTCACTTGCAAAATAGGGATAATATCTACTGTATAGTGTTGAGGATCAAAGATAATATCTGTAGCACTTGACACATAGTAAAAAATCAAAACCAGTCTGACTCATGGCAACCCCATGTGTGTCAGACTAGAACCATGCTTCGTAGGGTTTTCAATGGCTGATTTTTGGGGAAGTAGATCACCAGGCCTTTCTTCTGAGGTGGCTCTGGGTGGACTTGTACCGCCAACCTTTTAGTTAGCAGCCAAGAGCTTAACCATTTGCACCACCTGTGGGACTCCTGACACATACTAGGCATTCAATTTAAAAATAGCTATTTATTACATACTCATTTATTCTTAAGCATGGGTAATGGTTTTCAAGTGTGTTTCAGGGAGCCTTGCAGGCCTCCTTAAAGGGAAGGGGTGTAGGAGAGGTTGAAACAGTCCTGTTCAGTCCCTTGTTACTGCTTTGGCCAGAACAGCCTCCCAGTTCAAGGATGTCCTGGATTCTAGGAGCGAAGTCAATGTCTGAGGGGCACCTCAGGTAACTCAAATTTCCAATGCTAATATCCTGTCTTGGAGAGGGGGATAGTTAGGAGAAGTTAGGGCTCACCTTAGGAAACAATGACCTAGCAGGGCTGAATAACTCTCCTCCCTTCTGTGCCATTTCAGCTCATAGAACAAAATCCATTCTCTAACTAGAATATTAATAGCTGACAATTACAGGACACGCACAATGTGCTAGGTCTTTTGTGCCAAGCATTTTATATATATTATCTCACTTAATCCACACAAAAATCAATGGGGTAGAGACTCTTATTACTGCCATTGTGTAGATGTGGAAATGGTGGCTTTGAGAGCCAATTCACCAAAGGTCATATAGTTTGTGAGTGATGGAGAACCTAAATTATTTACAACCTCTTAGCTACCCCGATTTTAGAAGGTAGAGAGTTCTTGAAATCTTTCTGTTTAAATCTCTGCTTTTAGATCTTGGCTACTTATGATGTGATACTCACCTTCCACACAGTTGGTGGAGAAGAAGCAGATGTTCCGGGTCTCCAAAGGGTTCTCATGGGTGAACTCGGGGGAGCGGCTTTGGGGCTCTGACTCTCCGGTCAAGGATGAGTTGTCCACCTGAGATAAGAGGGAAGATCGGTTATAAGGTGAGCATGGGGGAAAAAAGGCAGATTCGTGTATAAAGACGACACATCTTTGTCTGCCACCACCAATGTTATTGATATACAGAGAAAAACTGAAGTTTACCTACCAGCACCTTATTGTCTCTAACATCAACTTTGCATTTGTACCTCCTCAAGACTCTGAAGGATCAAATCATGCTTTCTTTTACTGAGCCCAGGTCCCTATAGTGCCCTAAGACCATCTTTGGCCCCCTCATACGCTAACCACATGCCCTCACCTTACATCCTTGTGAAGAGATAAGTCGAATGTCAGCCGGGATTCGGTCTCCACCCTTCACTTCTACCAGGTCTCCCAACACCACGTCTTGTACATCAATCTGCATCTTCTCTCCTCCTCGAATCACCAGGGCTTGCTATGGGAAGATAGTGCAGGGCCATTTCCAAACGACCGTTTCTGCTTCTCCCATCCTTTCTAGCCTACAACCTCCTGTTCTTGGTCTCCTTCCTTCTGATTCCCCTTTCTGACTGTCATCCATCACATCATCCTTGAGGGTAGCTTTGGTAGATTGCAAATTCCTCCCATCACACTTTGCAGGGCCTTTTCCATGTGTCTTTGATGTTCCTCCCATTAAGAGGTAGAGTCTATCCACCCCTTGAATCTTGGCTTGGCCATATGATTTGCTTTAGCCCATGGGATATTAATAAATGTGATGCAAGCAGAACATCGGGGCTTGCCCTTTTGTTGCTGGGAAAACTTCTGCTACCCTCTTGTTGCTGAGAAACCATGAGGAAAGGCCCCAGCTATCTTAGTCACCCCAGCTGAGGCCTTAATCATGAGTGTGAGGTAGTCTTATACCATCCAGCCCTCGGTGACACCAGCCCAGACCAAAAGAACAGCCCAGCCAATCTATGGAATTGTGAGAAATAATATGTTTGTTATTTTAAGCCACTAAGTTTCAGGATGGTTTGTTAGGCAGCAAAAGCTAACTGATACAGTGTCCAAGCTGTTAGTCCATTCTACCAAAACACTTTGCCTTGAACTATTACCCATGGAAAAAATTAGGTTATGTCAACACTAAAACCGATTCCAACTCATAGCAACCCTATAGGACAGACCTGAACTACCCCATAGGGTTTCCAAGGAGTGGCTGGTGGATTCAAACTGCCAACCTTCTGGTTAACTGCCATAGATTTTAACCACTGTGCCACCAAGGCTCACTCCTCATGTCAACACTAAAGGCAAAAGAAAATCCTGGAATATAATGCTAGAATCTGATCGTGTTGTTGAGAAATTATGGAGCTTGTTCCTTTTCAACTTTTCAGCCCAGTGCCTAGGAATCCCTGTCTACTGTCACATTATTTCCACATACTTAAAAAAAGTCATTGGAAAATAATTTTAAATGTTCATAGAAGTTTCAAGAACAAAAATAGTACCAAGAACACTTGTACGACCTTTACCTAGATTCGCCTACTAATATTTTATCCCATTTACTTTATCATTTGAGCTCTCTCTCTCCCTGTCTCTCTCTCACACACACACATACACACACATGTATGCTTTCTTATTCTCTGAGCCATTTGAAGGTAAGTTACATACATGATGGCCTTTTACCCTAAATACTTCAGTGTGCATTTCTCAAGAATTAGGATGTTCTCTTACATAACCACAGTACAGTTATCCACTTGGGTAAATTTCACATTGATACAATACTTTTATCTAATCTACTGTCTGTATTCTAGTTTTCTCAGTTGACCCAATAATACCCTTGACAGAATTTTTGTCTCCTCTAGCACAGGATCCCATCTAAAGCTGGGTATTGCATTTAGTTGTTATGTCTCTTTAGCCTCCTTTAATCTGAAACGTTTACACAGCTGTTGCCTTTTATGTCATTGACATTTTGAACAATCCAGCCCCTCGGGAACCACCCCCCCCCCACCTTTTTTTTTTTTTTTAATAGATTGTTCTCATTTGGGGTTTGTATGATATTTCCGTATGATTAGATTCAGGTTATGTTTTCTAGGCCAGACTACTTCATAAGTGGTGCTGTGTCCTGCTCAGGATCACAGCCTTTTCCCCAGGTACTTCTGAGGCCACTGACAGAGAAACCTAAGTGAACCTCACCCTCATCACCAGCCTCATTCAGCTCACTCATCGTAGGATATAATTCTCCAGGGGACTTAACAATTGTGTATTTCACCACATTCTACACCTCCTTTCACTAGATCCTCCCATGCCAGTCCTACCTGTGGCACCATGTTCTTAAAAGACTCCATGATCTTGGAGCTCTTGGCCTCCTGCTGGTAGGAGAAGCAGCCAGTGATGATGACCACGATGCCTAGTACTATGCCCAGGTAGAGCTGGGGGGTGGAGAAAGAAAGGATTTATCAGTAGGTCCTTTTCTTCCTCTCCATCCTCAGAAAATCAGCTTGCAAGGGTAATAGCCATTTATCCAAGGAGAAGAAGCCATAGGACTCAGTTAGAGAAGAGCCTGAGGTGGGGATGACGTATTCAGCTTCCTGGTAAAGGAACCCTGAGCTATGGTGAGGGGTCAGCAAAATCCCAGATCAGAGAATGCCTATATCTTCCTCTCCAGGATGGCTATTCATGGCAGGGAAGGGGGGCATGGTGAGGGAAGTGGGAGGGAGGAGATGAAGAGGTTAATTTCTAGGGAAGCGAGAAAGGGACACAAAGTGCTTTGCTGATCAATTGGGAAGATAATCAAAGGGGAGCAAGTTTCTAGGGGAAACCATGCATACTGTGGTGCTGAACCAGTAATTTTCTAGATAAAGGCTGGGGAACACAAGATGGACAAGGGGCTCCCATAGAAAATCCTGGGAGTATTAGGGATTTGGGCCAGAGGACTATGGGAGTGCTAAGGGTGCTGAACAGAAGAGTATCTGAGGCTGAGGAGGGACTGGGCTGGGCAGGGCAGTAGTAGTTGAACAGACTCACATTATCATTGGTAGACTCATCACTGAAATAGAGCTGGATGCCATAGGCCACAAAGCAGAGAAAGGAACCAATCCACAGTAGGATGGAGAAGCCACCGAACAGTTGCTTACAGAATTTGATCCATTCCGGAGTGGTGGGGGGTGGAGTAAGTGTATTAGGTCCCTCTCGTTCTAGGATTTCCCGTGCCTGTTCAGGGGTAAGGCCCTATGTGGAAGAGAAATAGAGATGGATAGAGAGTCGTGAGAAGGGAAGCCGTTACAGTGCAAGGAATCTAGCTTCAGATCCCAGGTCTGCTATAGATCAAAGAAGCTCTCTGAAGGTATGGGAGTCCTTCCTAGATAGGGTGGGATTTTAAAATTTATAAAAGGGATATCACTTAGAGTGCCCACATAAGAAGGGTCTTTCATTTATGGATTAATTCATAAATGTTTTGGAACACCTATCTTGAGCCTTGTAGGTGCTAAGGATCCCAAAATGAATAACACTGATCTCTATACTTTGTTGTTGTTAGTTGCTGTTGAGTCAATTCCAACTCATGGTGGCCCCATGTATGCAGAGTAGAACGGCTTTCATAGGTTTTTCTTGGCTGTAATCTTAACAGAAGCAGATCAACAGGTCTTTTCTTCTGCGGTACTGCTGGGTGGGTTCCAGCCACCAGCCTTTATGATTTGCACTCAACTACTAACCTAATGTTTGGTGGTTCAAACCCATCCAGTGGTACTGTAGAAGAAAGCTCTGGCAATCTGTTTCCATTAAGATTACAGCCATGGAAACCCTATGAAGCAGAGTTCTACTCTGTAACTCATGGGGTTACCATGAGCTGGAACTGACTCGAAGGCAACAGGCCTCCACACTTAAGGAGCT
>NW_004444224.1:1314528-1327187 GCF_000243295.1 Trichechus manatus latirostris
GGAAGAAGGATGTCTGGCCTGTGCAATTAATTCTCAAGGTAAGATTAAAAGAGATGAGGGGGAGAGTTTGTAGAGGGCAACTTGTCAGCACCTATTTTGCGTGTTCTCACCATGACCACTTCCTTCTTCAGCTCCTCCATATCTCCGGTATTTTTCTTCTTCGTCTTTGTTTTCTTACCAGTATTAGACCCCTTAATAGGCCTTGGGCTAGTATTCTGCTCACGACGAGCCCCTGGCCTTTGTTTTTTGTTCCCAGACCCCATCATTTTCTCTGGATATAGCTGACCCAGCTCAACTGGGGGGTGGAAAGCAAAGAGAGTGAGGGAAACGAGAGAAAGGAGGAAGTGAAGGACAGGAAAGGTGGGTGGCAAGTGACAGAAATGATGGAATGAATGAGTAAGGAGATGAGGGGAATGGGACAGAATAATAAAGTGGTGGGAGAGAAAGAGGGAGCAGAAAGCAGAAGGAATGGAGGAGTCAAGTCGTAGAGATGTGAAAGGGAAAGGGAGGTGAGGGAGCAGAAGACTGAAGGAGAAAATGGAGAGAGGAATCTAAAGGCCAGAGGTGACAGACAAGGGAGAGAAAGTGTGAGGAGAGTGAAGTGTGATGAAGCAGTAGAAAGTGCAAGGTGGTGTCGGGAATGAGGGCATCTACAGAAGAGAAGAAGGTGAGGTGATGAGAGAGTGAAAGAGAAGGTGAAAGAGTAAACAGAGTTAAGGAAATGAAGAGCGAGGGCCTCTAAAAACAAGAAGTGGAAGCTAACTAGGGGTCTAAGATGCCACAGGGTTCTCAGCAGGTGGGAAATGCGGTGGGAGTGAGGAGGCCAGAGTTGGCTTCAGGGCACCGTTGGGAGCCTCCCACCCTAGGCCCTATGGGCGCCATGGCAACGGCCCAGGTCTGTCAGTCATCACAAAGGCCTCGTGGCAATTCTAACAGAAAACCCTGAAGTCTCAATCTTTGCGTTTGAGGATGACTGGAGCGGATTCTGCCACAGAGAATTTCAGTCTGAGAACAAAACTAGAACCAAGTTCTAACTTAGTTCTGTAGTTTCTGAGGCTTGGAGGTACCCCAGATAGCCGACTCACAAAAAAAAGTAGGTACTGTCTGTGTGAGCAAGTTTTTAGTGAGGCACACTTCTCCACCAACATTGAGTTCTGCCTTTTAATTTTAGGAGATCATATAACGGAAGAGTCAGATCTTAGGCTTTGGGATCAGTCCTGGGTTTAAATCCTGACTTACCTGCTTACCAGCTATGTAACTTTGAGCAAGTTCCCTAACCTCTCTGTGCCTGTCCCCTCATCTTTAAAGGGGGATACCATCTTGAAAGGTGACTAGAGTGAGAATTAAAATGAGAAGCTCTATGCAAATCACAGTGTCTGATACACACAGTACGTGCTCAATAAATAGCTTGAATTAAGTGTAATTAGTTTTGTTTGTAAGGAGCCCTGGTGGTGCAGTGGTTAAGTGCTTGGCTGCTAACCGGAAGGTTGGCAGTTTGAACCCATCAGCAACTCCATGGAAGAAAAATGTGACAGTCTGCTCCCGTAAAGGTTACAGCCTTGGAAACCCTGTGGGGCAGTCCTACTCTGTCCCATAGAGTTGCTATGAGTTGAATTGGACTTGATGGCAATTTTTTTTTTTTTTGTCGTTTTGTTTGTGAATAATGCCATCTTAAAGTTGGTTTAATGTGCAGCTGTACTCGTGAGAGTAAAGATATGATTTTCTATCTGAAAACACTTCATTTCCTCATTTTAAAATGATTGATTTACCTCTTCCTTTCACCTTCACTGACATCTTTGTAAGTTGTATGTATTAACTTTGCATGTTTTGTGTGTAATTTATACTCCACCTCCTTCTAAAGAAGAGTTTTATATTTCTATCATCTATAAAATTTTAAAATAATACCTGCCACATACATTTCTCCATTCTGTTGTTTTGATATTTATTTAATTGCATTTTAGTTGTTCTTGCTTGTCAAAAAAAATACATCTGCAAACATTTATCTTGGTGCTGCTGCAATCCTCCTTCAATATTCAGAAACATTTTCCCTTCCCAGCTGGGATAAATGATAGTCTATTTCTTTAAGGAGCCCTGGTGGCACAGTGGCTACGTGCTCAGCTGCTAACCGAAAGGTTAGTTTAAACCCACCAGCTGCTCTGAGAGAGAAAAGATCTGGTGATCTGCTCCTGTAAAGATTACAGCCTCAGAAACCCTATGGGCCAGTTCTACTCTGTCGCATGGGGTCACTAGGAGACAGAATCCACTCGATGGCACACACCAATATTTCTTTACTAGATTGGATTTTTATTCTCTATTAAAAGTGTATAAAATAACTGAAAGTATTACTCTCCGTTCTTCCATTATTAGCCTGCCCACCAATGAAGTTACTGCTATTGTTACCCTAATAAGGTCTGTGCCCTGGAGCAGTTGAGCCAATGAAACGTACTCCACATCATAAAGAGTGAGAAAGTTTTATTTAGGAGGTATCCACCATCTCAAAAGGCATTTTTACATTAGAGCTTATATATGATTTTCACAGAGGTTAGAAGTGTCATTATTCATTCCAAGCTAATTACAAAAGACTTTTTATGATAGTAAAGAGATATGTGCTGGACATTTCCTTATCAGGCTAAAGATATACATATCAGACATCTGGGCTCTAATCTTCCTGGTGCGGGTGGGGGTGTAAGCCACAGGTGGCTGGAAAGAGCAAAACAAAGTCCTTAACAAAGGTATGCGAAAAGGAGAAGGCAAAGAAAAAAGAAAAAGAAAACTTATAGGTTCATCATGACGTTAGTTATGTCAAGCTGTCAGTTGCCCATTTTGAAAAGGAGGAAACATGCTGGGGAGTATTAGGGTCACAGCTATTAACAGTGTTGCAGTGTGTCCTTCCAGTCTTTTTTCTATGTTTATACAAATAGATACCTAAAAGGAGAGCTCCTTTAAATTTTGCAATAGAACCATCCAACTCTCTTCTCTCATTTATCAATATGTCATGTACATAGAGCTCATTGTTGTAGTGTATTGACACATGGTCCACTCAATCATTTCCACTACTGATGGATTTATAGAGTATTTTCAATTTATTTTTTAACCTTTAAAAACACTGCTGCAGTAACATCCTTGTATATAGGCATCTTTAGGTCCCTATGCTTCTAATTCTGTAGAGCGGACTCCTGTTGCTGAATCATAGGGTTCTGTCATTTAAAATTGTAAAAGATTCTGTTTCGTCATTATGATAGGTGAAATTTAGTATTTTGTAGTTTTAATCTGCATTTTTTTTCATCTCTGGATTTCTTTTCTTTTTTTTTTAATGAATTGTCTGTTCTTATCATTTGCCTAATTTTCCATTGTTTTCATTGATTTGTAGGAGCCCCTTGTCATATGCATTACAAATATTTTCTCCCATCTTTGTGTTTAATGTAGGTCATAAAATCCTTGTGAATACGGTTAGAATTAAGGTGAAAACTGCCAAGTTCATCTGTGCATCATCTATGAGTCACTTAGCCCAGCCTCAAAAGCAACTTCATTGAGATATAATCAGTTGAGCTTAATTATGGAAACCCTATTCTGTTCCACAGGTCTTAGCTCAAAAGTCCACCTTTTCAGAAACAACCTCTCTGATTGCTAAATCCGAAGCAACCTCTCCCTCTATGACATCACTTGTCTTCACAACACTTACCCTCTGGGAGGATCCTGTCCATTTAACTGTTGACTTGTTAGTTCTCTGTTTCTCCCTGAGGGTAAGGACCTTGCGATCTCGTTCATTGCTGTATACCCAGCCCTTAGAACAGGGCTTGGCCCACAGCAGGTGGTCGCCGGACTGTTCTTGAGTACATGTTGAATGAATCAAAAATTTTGAGGTTTTATCTCAATGTTATAAGGTTTTGATAATCATCACTTTGGCCAGAAATGTTTTAAAATCTTTTAGGGTTTAAAGTAGGTATTTGGAATTATTGATGCTATCCACTGCGTATTATTACATTTTTGGAGAACTTAAAATATATGGTCGTTTTGATAAACTGTAAAAGAAAAAAAGATCTATTAGGGTTAATATGCTAGCATTTCAGATACCTATCCGTTTGCTTCACGGTTATTTACAAGAAACTCTGATGTTCTTGCCTGATTAATCTTGCAGCCAAATGTCACAACCAACATGTTATGTTTTGTGAAAAAATATATATAGTGAGGGTTTTAATTGATATTGGATTGAATCTTTATAGTATCTTATTTTTATCTTTACTACATTTTGTCTTCCAAAACTGGAGTCATGCTTAGCTCTTCACATATTCATATTTGTCGTTATTTCTCGCATTGTACTTTTACATTTTCTTTAAAGAAAATGTCACACACTAAATCTTAAGTGTAATTTGTTTTATTTCTATTGTAAATAGAAACTCTTTGTATTATACTTTCTATCTCACTAATATTTAGGGATACACTTGATTTAAAAAAAATAGTATTTTACATCCTGCAACTTTGAACTCTTTGCTTTGCCTCTAGGAATTTTTATTGCTGTTTCTATTGGTTTTTTTTTTTTTTTGCTTTTATTTATATATATCTTTTTATTGCTTTTTGATTGACTTCCTTGGATTTTTAGGTATTTAGTCACATCCTCTAACGAAAAATAATTTTAAAAAGTTTTTACTTCCAGTTTCTCTTTTTATTTAGACCTTTTGAATACAAACTCCCCACCCAGGACTGAAACTGTTGTTGCTATTGTTTTTATTATAGATGTTATTATTCATTTTCTAGACGCACTATCTCGCTTCCTCTGTTCTCTGAACATGCTTATGTTTTCCTATATTTTAATCAGGAATGGATTTTGAATGTCTGATTGCCTTCTCAGTATCTTTGAAATGATTATATTATTTAATCACTTCCACTTAATGTTGGTTTTCCTTGGTATGTACTATTCTTGCGTTCTACTATTTGTTGGTGATCAAGTTATCATATATGTTTGGTATTAAATTTTATCAATACTCATGTGTCTCATAAAACAGGCTGGGCAGCACGCACAATTCTTTCCTATATTCCAGTACAGTTTCAGTAATATACCAATGTTCTTTGAAGATTTTGGGAGAAATTCTTCACGAAATTCACTAGTCACAGACATTTTTGAAGGATTCATTTTGTATTAAATGTCTTCCTTTGATATTTATCTGATCATTCTTTATAATTTTGGCCACATTCTTAGTGTTATGTATCTGTAGCTTGTCATCGGTCTCTGATGGCTTATCGAGTTTCCTATTCGGTAACTGAAAAGGAAATGCCAGGGAGTACATTTCTGCATGAGTCAGAGGTTGGCCTTAACTTCTAACATTTCATCCAGTAGTAAGATTCTCTCACTTTTTTTTGCTGAGATCCTCCTGCAGATTATTGAATCTCTTCCCACCTTTTTTCTTAACTTCCTATTTGTATCTTTTTAAAAACATTATTTATTTTTGCTTTAGGTAAAGGTTTACAGAGCAAATTAGTTTCTCATTAAATGATTAATCATATTGTTTTGTGATATTGGTTGCCAACCCTGCGACGTGTCAACCCTTCTGGACCTTGGGTTCCCCATTTCCATTCGTCCAGCTTTCCTGTCCCCTCCTGCCTTCTCATCCTTGCCCCTGGGCTGGTGTGTCCATTTAGTCTTGTATACATCGTTGAGGTACGTGTATCAGTGTTTGTTTTATGGGCCTGTCTAATCTTTGGCTGAAGGGTGAGCCTCAGGAATGACTTCAGTGCTGAGTTAAAAGGGTATCTGGGGCCCATACTCTTGGGGTTTTTCCAGTCTCTGTCAAACCAGTAAGTCTGGTCTTTTTTTGTGAGTTAGTATTTTGTTCTCCATTTTTCTGCAGCTCTGTCTGGGACCCTCTGTTGTGATAGCTGTCAGAGCAGTCGGTGGTGGTAGCCGGGCACCATCTAGTTCTGGGCTGTCTGGTGGAGGCCGTGGTAGTTGTGGTCCATTAATCTTGTCTGCATCTTTAAGATCATGAGCTCTCCCTTCCTCTGGTTCTAGTGGCATAGGTCTGCCCAGCCTCTCCTGCTCAAATGTCCATTATCCACACATTCCTGGCTCCCTTCGCAGCCTCTCCAGTTCACTAAACACTGGACTGGCCAGGCTCCACCCTGACCCACAGAGTTTTCTGCTCCTGCAGCTGCAGGCTAATACAACAGGTGGTTAAGAGGGCTGGCCTGGAGCCAGACTGATCTCACTTTGAATCCTGATTCTGATGCTTACTACCTTTGAAACACTGAACACATGAACCATCAGGAGCCTCCATTTTCTCATCTGTTAGTTGGAGATAAAAATAAACCCCATCTTATTGGTTGTTGGGAGGATTCTTTCATTCAACAAGTATTTATTAATTTGCCTAACCTGTCTCAGGCATTGTCTTAGGTGCTGAGAATAATAGTGGTGAATAAAAGAAATAAAATTTCTGTCTTCATGGAACTTATTCTGGAGGAGGAGACAGCCAAAAAAACAAACAAATGTTGTTTTAAATGTATTTATGCTAATCACCATCAAGACTCGCCATTGAGTGGACTCTGACTTATGACGACCCCATGTGTGTCAGAGTAGAACTGTGCTCCGTAGAGTTTTCAATGGCTGATTTTTCGGAAGTAGATCACCAGGGCTTTCTTCTGAGGCTCCTCTGGGGTGGACTCGAGCATCTAACCTTTCGGTTAGCAGCTGAGCTCATTAACTGTTTGTACCACCCAGAGACTCCATGTATATGCCACACACACACACATAAATAATTTCAGGTAATAGTATTTATCGATAAAAACAAAGAAAATAAGGGATAGAGGTGCCGGGATGTATTTTATCTGGGGTGGTCTGTGAAGGCCTTTCTGAGGAGGTAACATTTAAGGAGAGATCTAAATGAAGTGAGGAAGCCAGGCAGGTAAAGAGCTAAGAGAAATTGTTCCTGGCCGAGGGACCATCAAGAACAAAGGCTCTCAGGTGGGATTAAATGAGACTATGCAATAGGAGCCTTGGTGGTGCAATGGTTAAGCACTCATCTGCTAACTGAAAGGTTGGCAGTTCAAACTCACCCAGTGGCTCCATGGGAGAAAAGACCTGGCGATCTGTTTCCATAAAGATTACAGCCTAGGAAACCCTACGGGGCAGTTCTACTCTGTCATATAGGGTCACTATGAGTCTGAATCGACTTGACGGTGCACACAACAATAACCATGCAATATGCTTAACATAGCTCTGGCACAAAGTGAACACTCAGGTACTGATGCTGCTGCAGTTAATGCTTCTACAACCACCATTCCACCACCATCACTGTTAAGAGTTGTAATGAAGGGGCTAAGACATGGCTTGGGCAAGAGTTAACTTCTGACTGGCTTTCCAAGATCCTCACACAGGGTGAAGAGTTGATGTCTTCCTCTCTCCCATTCCCAGAGACCTCTGGAGGCGTGCACACACCCACTCATCCTTCTGTCTCCAACACACAAGGTTCCCTCTCCCATTGCCATCACACACCATCCAGGAAGGTTTCAAAGTCTATGTTGTTGATGTTGTTATTGGTTGGCATCAAGTCAATACAGACTCATGGAAGACCCATGAGTGCACAGTAGAACTGTTCCATAGAGTTTCCAAGGCTATGACCTTTTGGAAGCAGATCACCAGGCCTGTATTCTGAGACATCTCTGGGTGGATTCGAACCACCAACCTTTCAGCTAGTAGTTGACCACTTAACCGATTGCATCACCCAGGGACTCCCATGACTCAGGTGAAATTCACAGATTGCACCTACTTTCTCCCTCATCCCCTAAAGACAGCACCCAGAATAGAGCTCTTCATGCAGTATAGACTATTAACTAGTGTTGATTGTTTTGTCCCCTTATCCCAGCATCTCCTACCCCAACCCCCTTAGCTTAACAGTGGTCTGATTTTGGTCAGAAAAGCAGAAGTAGCTCTGAGGACTTGGGCCCAAATAGACTCACAGGCTCTTCCTTGTCCCTAATAAGCTTTTGTGACTGTTGGGATGGGATCCGCTATGAGGAAAAAGCCCCCTGGTATATTTTCTTCTAGGTCATTTTGCCACCTAGCTTCTTTCCCTCTAGCTTTCTCCACCAACATCATCTGCTTCCACATTATGTCCTCATCTATCCCTCAGACCTGCCCTCTCTGTATTTCTTCACGTTCTGTCTTCTACAAGCCAAGTCCTGCCACAGTACACATTTAAAAACGTACCACAATTAGGGAGGGAGGCGAGTATGAATTATAGAAATCTGAATTATGGGAGGGATTTCTTTTTTCATAAAGAAATGTAACTTTATTATTTTCAAGTACATATGTAGTGCCTCTAACGTCTTACAAAAGATCACCAGGTAAAGGTCCTGTAGATGCTTCTTTACTAAATACATAAAGATCAATGATAATTAGCTCATGCATTTTCTACTTCTAAATGGATATTGCTAAAGTGCTTGAAAAGTATTTGTTTTAGGTAGACTAAATATGTCACCCCTAGCAATATGGTTTATGCTCTTAATTTACTGAACAAATGCCATTTTTATTGATTGTGCAAAGAAAGATAAACTCTGTCCAGTCGATAACCTCAAGTTAATTGGGTCCAAATTAGTATGGCCTCCCATTAAGATTTCCAAGCCCAAGGCAATGACTCACTTTTTTCAAGGTACACCTGACAAAGTAAAATTCCAGTGCAATGAAATAACAGCTCTTGTGGGGCTGTAGATGGGCCTGACCTTGTGTTTGTCTTTTGTACTTTCTTCCTTTCTGCCTTAGATCTTTCATTTTCCTTAGGTCTCTCTCTCTCTCTCACACTTGCTTGGCCCATCAAGGACTCTCTCTACAGGACATTTTCAATGCCTTCTAAGCCTGGCCTAGAGAATGGGCAAAGCTGCTTGTAGAGAAAAAGTATTAGGTGGAGAGGGGCAAGGGAAGGAAAAGTATCTCCCGTAGGGACCTGAAACTAACTCCCCATTTCAGGGAAACGGGGCACGATGATCATCAGAGTGAAGGGCATTAACTTGGGAGAAACAGCCCTGCCATCTGAGAGGTCAAGGGCAAGTCTCCTAACAATGTTTTCCCCCTTGTTGCCCAAAGATTCTGAACACATTTATGACTTAAGCTGATTCTGCATGTCTCTGGAATGCCGGAAGTTTCCAGAAGCTTTTCCACCCCAGTCCCAGCCAATAGCTAGGGAACTCATTTTCCAAGGCTGGTTTGGCAGTGCCTGGGAAGGATGCAGGTTCATAACGATGGACACGAAGGGGAAGAGTCTGGGAGGGGCTGAGAATGAACTGGCAGCTATGCCTTTTGGAAAAACAAGGACTTAGCATTCTAAAGGGGGATGGGTGGTGATACCAAGCGCATGTGATTGAGAGAGCAGGAGCTTCTGTGACGTCGGCCTTGTGGACCAATTGGACCACTAACCAAGGGTCACACGGGTGTGGAATCTCAGTGAAGCTCCCCAGGCTGCCTTCTGACCCTGCCTCTGCTGCTACTCTGCTGAGATTGAATTTGGTCTGCTGGCAGAGTATGCTAAAAGGGCAGGCCACGGAGCTAGAGTCCACAGCGTCGACCTGGAGGGTCAGGACACGTCAATGTCCTGTCATTGGTGAAATCTCTCTCCTCTTCTGTCTCTCTTCCTTGGTTGTTTCCCTCCTTCTGCTGTGCCCTGACCTCCCACCTGGCCACCCAGCTCTCCTCTTGAGGTTTCTAACTAGCCTTGACTGGGAGACACATCCTGGCCTCTCCAAGGAGCTTCCTTTTCCAGCCTCAGGTATGCACCAGGAGGAACTATTTGTGGTGTCAAGGTCTGAGGGGGAAGCAGAGAAAGGGACCAGGTTGGACAAGAGGAAAACGAGGCGGGGGGAGTGGGAAGTAGCATGTGGCTGGAGAGATAAAGGGATGCTTAGTGATTAGAGAGGATTTCCCTTCTCCTGGTGGTGCAGTGGTTAAGAGCTCCGCTGCTAATCAAAAGGTTGGTGGTTCAAATCCACCAGCCTCTCCTTGGAAACCCTATGGGGAAGCTCTACTCTGTCCTATAGGATCACTATGAGTCGGAATCTACTTGTTGGCAATGGGTTTGGTTTTTTGGTTGGGGTTTAAACAGGTCCCTGCCTTTGGATATTGATCTGTTCTAGTAGGAGGTAGGGGTGAAGGGACGGGGAACGGGGAAGAGCTGGAGTCACCCTTGATTCCATGACATAGTGAGGTGGGTGGGGCAGGTTCTAGGGAGGGATCCTAACATGTAGTGTCTAATCTGGTTGTTCACAATTAGGTCTATGGGGCAATCACCCCAAGTTTATTTACCTGCTCCCCCCAGTTTAGCCTGCTGAATTCCCTCATTCTGTCTCCCTGAATTTTCCCCATAATTACTGCCCAGTTTTCTCCACCCCTCTTCATCACCATCCCCACAACACCTCCAGGGCACCCTGTCTTTCCCGTGCCTGTTCTTCTTCCAGTGGGCTCAGTAGTATGTCTCCTTCTCCACCCAGCCTGTTAGAGAGATTAGGGGTGGGGGTTTCAGATAAGCTTAAAAGGAGGCAAGAGATAAATGTCCTTGGGGTAGTTGAGGCCAGGTGGCATAAGAAGCTTGGTGAAGGGGGCAGAGGGAAGTAGCTTTAGGAAAGTGAAAAGGGAGGGGGAACAAGATCCAGGGGGCTGGGGCCATAGATTAAAGGAAAGAAGGGCAGGCCTGCATTTAAGGGAGATTTTGCATTTAGCACAGTGGAGCGTGGGCATAGAGTAGGCCGGGGGCAAAAATGCCAATGCCACAGGGGCTATTCAGGTAACAAGCATCTAAAGGGGCACCTGCTGGTCCACTTCTGTCTATTGTTGCTGTGCAGAAATGTGGGCATGGGGTTGACAGCTCTTCTGATTTTTCGAAAGTAGTCAGAAATTCAAATCTTATATGATAGCTCCCAAGTTTAAGTGCTGGGCCAGTTGTCGAAACCCCCTCCCCCTAAACCCAAAATACTGTGCAGGCCAAACCAAATAATATCCATGGGCCATAGCTGGCTTGTGGTCCATCTATTTTCAACCTCTCATGAGTGATTAAAAAAAACAAAAAAGCTTGTGAAAAAAAACACTTGTTGGTTGATGACTGGGAATCAGGAGACTTGGGTTCTGGTCCTAGCTCTGCTACTCACTTGCTTTATGACCCTGAGCAGAGAACTTCCTCTCTGAGCCTTCTTTATCTGTAAATGTGGGGGTTGGACTAGATGACCTCAAAGGGCCCTTCTAACTCTGACGTTCTGTGATTCCAGGGTGGAAGGCGGAGGACCTTGAAGGTCCATTGTGAGTTAGACGGGCTTGGAGTCTGAGAGGAAGAGGACAGGAAGGACAGGCTCAAAGACTCAGGGTCCTTAGGACCTGAAAGCCCAGGATGTTAGAGCAACAAGGAACAGCATGGTAGTGGGAGTATGTTTGGGTTGGAGCTCTGGAAGGGGTAGCTGGTGGGGGGGGGCGGCTGAACTTTGCTGGGGGTTGGGGTGGGTGCGGAGGAGCTTACCACCGGGATATCTCCGCAGGATGAGCTTCCGGACCTCATCATAGAGGAAGATGAGAAGACTGTAGGGGAAGGCACAGAACCACCAAGTGACCCTGAAAGAAACAGGGAAGGACAGTGTCATCAGAGGATGGCATGGTGAAATAGAGAAGGATTCAAACGAATGGACCAGAACTTGGATCCTAGAAAGGGGATCACATTCTGTTTGCTTGTGCCATTCACTCGGGCCCCTTTCTAGAGAGACTCACTTGAGCGGGTACATGCGGAGGGCTACACCCATGCCTGGGCAGTAAGACAGAAAAGCAGCCAGTGCTGTCTCCTCCAGGAGCCCAAATATCAAGATCTTGTTCCTGAAAAGACAAAGAAAGGAGGCAGTAGCATTTGAGGGAGTCTCTGGGTGGTGCAAACAGTTAAGCGCTTCAAGTCCACCCAGAGAGGTGCTTCGGAAGAAGGGCCTGATGAGCTACTTCTGAAAAACCAACCACTGAAAACCCTATGGAACACAGTTCTACTCTGACACTCATGGGGTCGCCCTAAGTCAGAATTGACTTGATGGCAACTGGTTTTAGCATTTGACGGGGCTGAGGAGGGAGTGATCCAGGGAGACCCCTGGTGGTGAAAGGGAAAGAGAGAAGAAAATTCAGGGACGGGTTATCAATGCCATCTTCCTGTGTCCTCTTCTCACGCGTATGTAACCTGAGACATATATTCTTTATCTGTTTGTGAATTTTACCCCCAATTTTCGTCTATAGCACATGTAGGCTTTCATTAAATAAATGTTTCTGTGTTGAGTGATGTGCTCTGTGCTCGAGATGCACAGAGCTCCTGTCTGGAGACATAGGATCTGCCCTCATGCAGTTTATAATCTTGCTATTGCTCCAGGCACGTGATCTGTGAAAGGGTCATCTCCCTGACAAGAGGCTTGAAAGCAGCTTCGGTGCAGGGCCCATGTGTGTGCTACTTTTTCAGTGTCTCCTATAGCCCCCGATAGCTGTTCATTGCATATATTCAATAAAGAAGAGAATGTTTGGGAAGTGCTTAGCACAGGGGAAGCTCTCTGCATAATAAGTGCTTAATATATGTACATGATTTCTGAACTGGATCCCTGGGTGGCGCAAATGGTTAAGCACTCCACTACCAGCTGAAAGGTTGGTGGTTCAAACCCACCCAGATGTG
>NW_004444224.1:1327287-1329658 GCF_000243295.1 Trichechus manatus latirostris
TGGAGCACGGTTCTCCTCTGCACACATGGGGTCGCCATGAGTTGGAATCAAATCGACAGCAACTAACAACAACAATAGATCAGAACTGAAAAGCCGGATAGAATATGGCCATGAGGGCAATTTCTGGACCCAGCGGGGCCTTACTAGCTTTTGGTTACCGTACCGCTTGCTAGCTTTGGGTTTTAAGCAATGTTTCCTAACCTCTCTGAGCCTCATATCCCTCTCTATAAAATGACAATTGTTACCTCGTTATCACAGGGGCTGCAGGGAAAATTATGGGAGACACAGTGTGGAAAGCCCTTGACCGTGGACAGCGCTAGTCCCATTACTGCTTGACCTTTTGTATTTGTATATACTGCATCTCTTTAGGACTTAAGTCAGCAGTTCGCAAACTTTTCACTCACTGAGGACCCCTGTTATTTTACTTCTATGAAGGCCACATTTTAAAATAAGCAACGAATCTATTTCCCCATTTAAAGTTAATTGGAAACATACACAGCTTCCAAACAGAACTGCAGATTAGTGAGCCATCACCATACTGCGTGATACCTTTTCTTTGGCCTGAGAATCACAACGTTTTTGTAAGCCTTGGAGCCTTCTCACAGGTAAAGGCTTCATTTCTATACAGCTTTTTGAAATGATGCAAATAGCACCTGTGAGGACCCTGAAGGGGTGGCCTGAGGTGTTCCGAGGCGGCCTCTGGCCAGGTGATGTGTTGGTGTTAGTGCTTCTTCTCTGTACCCAGGCTGACTTCCCTTCTGCTTCTTTTCCATTTGCTGCTCAGATGACTGGATTTAGCCAATTTGGTATGTCACCAGCTTCCTGTGTGCCTCATGCGGCATATAGTAAGCCCCAGGCCCCAGAACGGTACCCAATGTCTTTGGACTCTCTGTTCTTTATTCACTTCTCACTGCATTTTCCCCATTAGTGTTCTGAGCTTACTGGAATCGTCTTCATGTTAATTTTCTTTACTCTAACAAACTTCTTCCTCTCTCCAGAATCTTATATGCTATTAACTTCACCGGTGGTTTGGCATCTTTTTCTTCCTTTCCTGACTAAGAAACTGTAACAAAATTCACTTGGGGCTTTTGGTTTACAGTAGAAGAAAGTAAAGAGAACAGGAAGGATACCTTCAACACTCCACCCCTATTCCTGCTACAGTCATGAAGTAATTATCCAGCACCTGACAGAGGTCAGGCTCTGTGATAGATGAGCCACCAAGACTTTGGGCTTTGGAGACAGGCCTTTACCAACTGGGTGAACTTAAGCATGCCATTTAGCCTTTTGGGGCCTCTTATCCATTAAATGAAAATAATAATACCTACCTCATAGAGCTATTGTGAGGTCGAACAATGTAAAACAGTTAGTGCAATGTCTGGCATATGGTAACTCCCACTGTAAGAAGGGACTGAACCTGACCCTGAGCAATTCACAGCCCTCCAGACAGATATCAACACCACCACAGGGCAAGTGCTCTGTGCTAGAGCCACGCTGGGTGTAGGGGAGCACAGGACACCCTGGATTTAGGGCTGGGCAATGGGTGGGGGTGGGTGGCCCTAGAATAAGAGATGGGGACAGGAAGGAAGGAAGAAAAAAGGTATGGAGAGATGAAAAGGAAGGAAGGTGGAGGGGACCATTACAAAGTACACTTTAGCAGCAAAATTAAAACATCAGAACCAGTTGTACACTTCTTCCTCTTCTCTAGTCCATCTCAAACTCAGCTATGGATATGTTGTTGCTGTTTGTTGGCTCCTGTTGTGTTGGCCCCCAGCTCATGGCGACATCATGCACCACAGAACGAAACACTGCCTTGTTCTGCACCATCCTCATGATCGGTTGCAAATCAGACCATCATGACCCATAGGATTTTTGATGGCTGATTCCCAGAAGTGGATCACCAGGCCTTTCTTCCTAGTCCACCTTAGTCTGGAAGCTCCACTGAAATTTTTAGCATCACAGCAACAGGCAATCCACCATTGACAGGTGGGTGGTGGCTGTGCATAAGCTGCATGGGCTGGGAATTGAATCCACAGCTCTCACATGGAAGGCAAAATTTCTACCACCGAACCACCAGTGACCTCCAATATATGCATATAGATGGATGTACAGATGGGTAATTAAAGTCGGATGCCCTTCCCTCCCCGCTGCCCCAAGCAGGCAGATCCGGGCCCACAGGTTGAGATGACCCAGGGGTTGAAAGCCTAGGCTGTGTGGATTAGTGAGTACACCCAGAGCCCCCTCTGCTTGGGTGGGTTGGTGCCCAGTGGGGCTGGGTTGCTCACTTCATGCCCTGCTGGAAGACTGAGTTGCGGCGGGTCTTGCAGATGATAAGGTCAGCCCACTGTACAACCACGATGCTGGCAAAGAAGGC
>NW_004444224.1:1329758-1382952 GCF_000243295.1 Trichechus manatus latirostris
TTCATCCTATGTCTTTGAAATCCAGTGAGCATTCTATACTGGTAGCACATCTCAGTTCAGACACCACATTGGAACTCTTCAAGGTCTGTTACTTTGTCAACCTGCAGGTTTTTCTCTTCTTTCTTTCTTTCTTTTTAACATTAGTACATGTTTGCTGTGAAAAAATTCTATTTAAAAATTTACAGAGGAAAGCAAAACTTCCACTTCACCCCCACTCCCAGCACCCCACCCTGCATACGTCGCCTGTTAGCAATTTCCTATGTGTTCTTCCAAGTCATTTTCCACTCACGTATACACACATTTAAGCATATTTGCATAAGTACAGCAGAATTATCCACGCGTAGATCAGGTCATTTTTATGGTTACTGAAGCTTCAAGCAATACTTATCCTTGGAGAACCACACGACATATCACCATCAAAGATTCCACTCTGTTAAACACGGGTATGTCTGCTAAATTTGCATGTCTTGTGAGTTTTGATCACCTGTTATGGTCTCTAATACCTCCCTAAATAAGATAAATTTATCACAGTGCAGATGACCCTCTTCTTCCATCACTGAGTGTAGCTTCATTTACCCAGGCAGATCTGACTATCTTGTTCAAACCCACGTTTCCTCTCCCATGCTTTCCATATGCCCTGGGATTCTTATATGGGCATCCCTCCCCTTACTCACTTGAGTGGGTACATTCTCAGGGCCATGTCCATGCCTGGAGTGTAGGACATAAAAGCAGCCAGGGATGTCTCCTCTACGATCCCAAATAGTAGGACCTTGTTTCTGGGAAGAAACATTTATGGGTGTGTTAGCGACGGGAAGGAAGAGGTAGGAGATGATTGCATGTCCCAGTGTCTAGGCTGGGAAGAGTGTTGGGGCCTTTGGTGGGGCGCTCACTTCATGCCCTGCTGGAAGACTGAGTTGCGGCGGGTCTTGCAGATGATAAGGTCAGCCCACTGTACAACCACGATGCTGGCAAAGAAGGCCGTGTGGCACGTGAACTCCACCACCTTCCGCTGCTCGTAGGTCTGGGGAATGGCAGGCAGAGAGAAGGTGAGAGGGTCAGAGGAAAGGGCAGGACCAGAGGGGAGCATGTCTCAAGAGCAGTTGTTTAAACCCTGGGCACTAATTCCACCCATAGCACCCAGTCCATTTGGCCACTCCTGCCCATTCCTGCCAGGCGCTTAGCACCCTCCTCCCCATAAACATGTACCTGCATGCACATGGCCCCACTCACCCACTCCTGTCCATAGCTGTCCTCCAGGTCATTCCTCAACCGGTCATCCCAGTCTAGGCGGATTCCCAGCAGCCGTGATGGTAGGAAACCATTCTCGGCCAGGATCACAAAGTAGGTGAAGAAGCCACCCAGGGCCTGGATCATCCCTGTGGGTAGTGGGCAACAGGCAGGGCCTGGGTCAGAGAAGGAAGCAGGAGGGTGCCAGTCCCAGAGGACCAGAGATGGAACTCCCTGACCCCTGGGGAGCTGGCCCCATCCTGGAATTTTTCTCAGGGCTCATCCCTCTGAAGGCCGGGATAAGAGCCCTCTTGGGGCTTCCCCCCAGAGCCCAGGGCCCAGCCACACCGATCTGTCCATAGGCCATGCTGATGAGCCTCTCGTTCACCAGCTTGTCTGTCTGGGAGTTTCTGGGCTGCCGCTTCATGATGTCACTCTCCGCTGCCTCATAGGCCAAGGAGATGGCAGGGACCTGTGTGGAGACGGGATGGAAAGGGGAGGGGAGGGCATTTGAAGGGATGTGGGAGATGGCAAGAGGAGAGGATGAAAAACATAATTCATCCAGGCCTTGTGCTTGTCTTCTCTTTAACCAGAACAGGAGCCCACTCAGCCTGGTCAGCCGCCCCCAGTCCAGCTCTCCTTCCATCTGCTGCCCATGCCCACCCATGCACCTGAGAGATTGCCCTGAAGTCCCTAACCCAGCCAGTGCCCTCACCATGTCTGTGCCCAGGTCAATGCACAGGATGGTCACGGTGCCCAGAGGGAGGGGGATGTTGGCGATGATGAACAGCAGGAAGGGGGTGATCTCAGGGATGTTGCTGGTCAGGGTGTAGGCAATGGATTTCTTCAGGTTGTCAAAGATGAGGCGGCCTGTGGGGAGGTTCTGAGGGCATCAGGGGGATTACAGGGACCTTTCCCCACTCCTAGCCCCTGGAGCATGGCTGCCCATCTTCCTAAGAGAGGAAGATTTTGTATTTGAGGGAAGCTAAGGTAGGCTGTGGAGTCCTTGGGTGGTGCAAAGAGTTGATGCACTCAGCTGCTAACCCAAAATGTGGAAGTTCAAGTCCACCTAGAGGCACCTCGGAAGAAAGGCCTGTCAATCTACTTTAGAAAAATCAGCCATTGAAAACCCTGTAGAGCACAGTTCTACTCTGACACTCATGGAGTCGCCATGAATTGGAATCAACTTGATGGCAACTGTTTTTTTTTAAGCAGGCTGTGGATGCCTGTAATCCTTGCCTCTTTAATTTGGTAAAAGGCAAGGCAAGCAGTAGTGTTGGGCTTCAGACATCCTGGATGCCATCCCAGCCCTTGTAGCCTCCTCACCCTCCTCCACACCCGTGACGATGGAGGCAAAGTTGTCGTCCAGCAGGATCATGTCGGCCGCCTGCTTAGAGACGTCAGAGCCGGCAATGCCCATGGCAATGCCAATGTCGGCCTTCTTCAGCGCAGGGGAGTCGTTCACTCCATCACCCGTCACTGCCACGATGGCACCCTGAGGATAAGATACAGCCAGAGCTTGAGGATAAAGCCCTTGCAGCAGCTTGGCCCCATGCTCCAGCCCCTTGCCCCATGCTCATTCCTTGCCCTGCCTCTGCCTCCCAAGTCCCTGCCCTCCACTCTGGTCTCTGGTGGTCCACCCCTGCCTACCACCTGCCTTGCTCACCTGCCTCTGACATCCCTCCACAATGATGAGCTTCTGTTGAGGGGAGGTCCGGGCGAACACAATCTCTGTGTGGTTCTTGAGGATCTCGTCGAGCTGCTCTGAAGTCATGTCCTTCAGGTCAGAGCCGTGCACCACGCACGCCTTGGCTTCTCTGAAGGGAAGGGGCAGGGGTGGCTGACTCCCTGGTGCCTGGGCCAGCCCTGCTGCCTCTCCTCACCACTCCAGCACTTTCATCTCCCTGCTGAGTCGGGTTCCCCATTGCTTCAACCCTTTCTTTCCCTCCATACTCAGTGACCTGTTTTTTCTATTTCTCTCTTTGAGGAAGTGGCACTAAATCCTCACCATGTGGCATCATCACAGTCATGAATACAGTTTGCTAGGCACTGTGCTAGTTGCTTCATGCATACCTTGCTTCTATAGCAACGCTGCAATGTAGAGGTTACCCTAATTATCTAGATGAAGAAGTAAGCAAACAAAATCAGAAGCTCAGGAAAGTAAAGTGATGTCTTCAAGGTTACGCAGCTAACCATTAGCACAGTCTGGAACAAATTCAGGACTGAGGAACCAGTTGCTGAGGAGTAAGAGATAAGGCTTGTAAAGGTCCCAGAGGTGGTACCCAAAGCAGTCTGTGGGGAAGAGAGATTGATCAGGGGACAGGGAGCTCCAGAAAGTCCTCACCTGGGGTTGACTTGACTCACAGGAATGTTGAGCCGGGCCGCAATGTCCTCCACCGTCTCATTGCCCTCTGATATAATGCCCACGCCTTTGGCAATGGCCTTGGCTGTAATAGGATGATCCCCAGTCACCATGATCACCTAGTGGGAAAAGGAAAAGACATACTGCTACTAGATTTCTGGGGCAGGTAGATGCCAGTCCAAATAATGGAACTGTGTGTGTGTGTGTGTGTGTGTGTGTGTGTGTGTTTGGGTGTGTGGCGGGAAGAGGCAATGACAAATTTTGTTTAGGGGATCAGAGATAGTTTACTGACATGGAAAGCATCTGTAACAGAGTAACAAGTAAATGAAGGTGTCTTGGGAGAGAAGCCTTGAAGACTGTTTAGGAATTTGGATTTCATGGGATTCTAGGCCATCTGAGCTGGAAGGACCCTTAACAACTCCCTTGTTTTACAGATGAAACGAGGGCTTAGAGAGGGTCTATGATTTGCTCAAAGTCACAGGGATCCAGAATTAGGGCATGGTTGGTTTCCTTAGCATCCAAAATATATTTGCTGTTGGTAGTCTCCCTGGACAGAGTAGGGATAAGATGGAGATAGCCCACCGCTGCCTACCCCTCGCCTTGCTCATCTGCCTCTGACATCCCTCCAAGATGTTGGAAGAAGGTGCTTCCTGCCTTAACTATGATAACTTTCATTGGTATTGTTGCAGAACTGACGGGGTTGGGATCGAGAGGGGAGGGGTTGTTGGCATCCGAGAGGCCAGCTAAGAGGCTATTCTGAGCACAGGTGATCAGAATAGATTAGCATACTAGCATACATTTGCATGTATGGGTTTGTGGGACAAATCTGACAGATACTGAGAAGGAAGCCTCTTCAGACCCTGCTGATCTCTCTTCCACTCCCACAGCTCCACTGGAACTGACCCCAAAGGCCACATTTGCGCCTCCCGAAAAAGCTTCTTTGCATCCCTTATCCTACTTGACCCCTCCAAGGCATTTAACATTGTTGACCACCTCTCCTTGAAACTCTACAATCCCTTGGCATACATGGACTCTTTTATTCTTGGTTCTCCACCCACTTCTTCAGTTCTTTTCCAACCTTCTTAGGGTGACAGCTTAGTAGACTGGAAAAAGCACCGGCTTTGGAGTCGGACCTAAGTTTAAACACTGACCTACTGCTTCCCAGACATAGGACCTTAGACAAGTCAATTTGCTCTGAGTCTCAGACAATGAAGAAGATGATTCCAACCTTTCCACTTTGTCATGAAGATTAATGGCATTAGGCAGACACTCAGTAAATGTTAGCTGTATCCTACCACCCTCTCCCCTCCTTCACTGGTTCCTCTTTCTCCACTTGCCCCCAAACATTGATGTGGCCTAGGGTTTCATTCTCCTCCCTTCTCTTGCCCTGTATTGTCTTCCTGGTAAATACAGTAAAATACAGTAAGTCTTTAACTTGCTCCCATGTGCTAATGAGATCAACTCCCCAGGCCTGACTCTCTCTCTCTTGACCTCTCAACCACATTCCAAATTTCCCTGGGATATCTTTCCCAGGGTGTCTTACAGATGCTTCAAACTTAAGATCAACATTGAACTCACCATCTCCCTCCCCACCACCCCCACCAAACCTCCTCCTCTACGCTCTGCCTTAGATTCTATCCTCTCTGTTCACTCTGCCACTTTGTCTCCTATCTCTTCCTCACCTCCTGTATCCAGTTTGGTCACCAAGTTCTCAAAACATTTCTCAAATGCAACTGCTCCTCTCTACTCCCTTTGTGGCTGTCCCAGTTCAGGTCATTCCGTGCTTGAACTATTGCAACGGCCTCTTAACCTATCTCCCTGACTTGAGTTCTTCGCCAAATCCAGTCCCTCCTCCATGTAGGTATCCTCCTAAAAACTAAATCTGCCCTGGAACACCTCTGGTGCTCTGTGTACTGTAGAATAAAGCCCAATTTGGCATTAAATCAAAGTCCTTCCAAGTGGCCCTGACCCAACATTCCAGTCTCAATCCCCAGGGCTCCTCTGCCACTTCTCCCCCACCAACACACATACACATCCGTACAGTCCAGCCACACCAGAGTACGCACTGTTCCCTCATCTTGACATGCCTTCCTCTCCCTCACCGCCTTACAAAGTATTCTCCAACCTTCAAGGCCCAGATCAAATATCATGCCCTCTGTAAAACACTGTCCAATTCCCTGGGGCAGAATTAATTGCTGTCTGCTCTGAGCTCCCACAGAGGTGCTTTGCCCATGCCTCTGTGGTCGTCCCAATCACAGCGAGAGGCAGCCTGACAGGAGCAGGAAGGGCACGGAGCTTTCCAGTAAAGCTGACCAGGTTTCATATTCCCAATGCACCTCTTACTGGTAGTTTTATTTCGGGAAAGTTACCTACTCACTCTGAGTCTCCTCTTGTTTTACCTTAGAGACAGAGCGGTTATGGGGTTCAGAAGTCCCATAACCATACATACAAACACCAAATCCTCTGGTGTGATGGTTAAGAGACAGCAGACCACCTTGGTTCAGATCTTGGCTCTATCACTTATTGTGTGATTTTGGGCATGTTACTTTGTGCCTCGATTTCCCTCTCTGTAAAAAAGAGAAATACTAGTGCTTCTGTCATAGGATTGGTGTGAAGATTAAATGAGGTCATATAGGTTTGATGCTTAGAATAGTGCCTGACTCATATAAAAGCTCAAAAACATTAGCTGTTTTTATTGTTACAGTATCTCCCTACCACAGTAGGTGCTCCATGGCTGTAGCTATGATGATTGTACTGTGATTAATTGTAAAGGCATCTACTTCCCCTGAGAGACCATGAGCTCTGGAGGCCAGGCACTGTGTCTTACTCTCTCTTTCTCCAGTCCCTAGGACTGTACCTGGCCTTCAGTAGACAGGTTGAGTTAAAATGATTTGGTAATAGGTGAGATGTTGAAAACAGAAGAGCAAGTGACACCACCAGAATTGGTGACCCATATAGGTTAAGGGGGAGAGTGAAGAGCAGTATCTTTGAAACAGGAAAGTAAGCTCCAAGGTGGGAGGAATTTTTGCTTGTTTGTTTGTTTGTTGAGCTCCAGCACCTTAATCAGTGCCTGCCACATGGTTGGTACACAGTGAATATTTGCTGAATGAAGAATGACCATAGCGCACAAGAGGAAGTTGTCAGTGAGAAGAAATTGCAGTTGGGCAGGAGAACCCAGGAGAGGCCTGCTTGAGTGGGATGAGGACTGAAGTCAGTCTACTGAGCTGTGGGGCGAGTGAGTAGGGGCAGACCAGAGCCTGCTAATCCCATCCCAAATGTCTAGAGAGAGTGGGCAGCAGTTGGGGAGCATAAGGACATACGTGTCTCTAAGACAGGCATGTCAGATTGTACTTGAAATCAAAATGAAAGGGCTCCTATGCAGATGGACAATTAGCTGTGGCAGGGATGGAAAGGATAGGCATGGGAACTGGTCACCGTGAGCACAAGAGATGAGGGTGGGACCTCCAAGGCAGGAGTTCATTTTTCCTTGCAGACACACAGCTTCTTGTCTCAGTTAGTGGGAAGGAGGCCAACAGTGTCCTGGGTCTCCTCAGGGCAGCTACCCCTGCAGTCCCTTGGCCTTTGGCATGAGGGAGGGGAGAAGAGAGGGGAGGGAGTAAGGCCCGTACCTTGATGCCTGCACTCCGGCATTTGCCCACAGCATCTGGCACTGCAGCCCGGGGAGGGTCAATCATAGACATGAGCCCCACAAAGCAGAGCTTCTCTGTGGGAAAGTTCAACTCATCCGTGTCGAATTTGAAGCCCCGAGGAAACTTTCCAGAGGGCAGATTCAGGTGACAGAACCCTGGTGGGAGGCAGAGGGGAGGGGGTGAGAGCAGAGAGGTGGCTGCCTGGATGCCCCCAGAGTCCCTCACCCCAGGGATGCTGCTGAGGCACGGAATCCCTCCCTCAGCCTTGATCCTGTTTCTGTCCCCTCACCCAGCACACGCTCCCCCAGTCCTCCCAGCTCCATGTAGGCATTTTGGAAGGCGTCTTGCATCTCTTTGTCCAGTGGGATCTCCTTGCCCTGCACCAGGATAGTGGAGCACCGGTCCAGGATCCGCTCTGGGGCCCCCTTCATCACCAGCACGTGGCTCTGGGGGCTGTCTTCTCTCTCATGGATGGACAGCTAGAAAGAGAACAGGTCGTTACAGAGGGCCCATACTTGTCTTGGTAGCCCCACTGTCCATCACAGGGTCTGGTACAGAGCAGAGGCTGCTGGTAAGAAAGCCTCCCTTAATAATATAATCCCCAATCCATCAAAGATGTCAACACAAGGAGAATCTCCATGTGTGAAGGGGTGTCTGAATCTCATAGTCCTAACTGTTGTAACTTGGAAGTCATCTTCCCCTAGGATCTTCATTCATTCAACAAATATTTATTAAGATCAGTTAAGAAATAAGCACTGGGCTAGGGACTGGAAAGCTCCCTCATAGGCATTCCCTCCCCAGCATACTTACACTGATCTCCTGTTACCTTTCTGGCTTATACAGAACATGGCTGAGACCACATTCTTAGCATTTCATAAATGCCTAATGGCTGAAGGAGATCACAAAGAAATTACAAAAGTATGGTTCAGTTGAATGGGATGGAAGGGGAGTTACGGGAAGAAGAGTTGAGAGGGTGTCAGGTTTTAGTAAGGAATGAAAGTTGGTTTAGGAGTTAGGGGATACGAGCCAATCAGACATGTAGTCACAGGTTACCCCAGGGGATGAGGCAAACATGAGAAGACATGATCCTCAGATGCCCCTACTCCTACTATTGGTGATTCCCTCTTGGTTTGCCCATACCCTCATTTCTGTCCCTCCCTCTTCTCCAGTCCTGGTACCCCATCCAGACCTGGTACTTGTTGGTAGAGTTGAAAGGAATCTCTGCCACCTTGGGGTTCCTGTCCCTCATCTTCCTCACTGAGCCACAGGACAGCTCAATGCACTTGAGCAGAGCTGACTCGGAGGCATCACCGGCTGTGTCCCGCTGCCAGAAGAGAATCCAGTGTCACGGTAGGGCAGGGTGAGAGTGCAGGATCAGGTCAGCAGGGTCCTGAAGCTCCCAAAGCAGCCACAGTGTACAACAGGGGAAGCCAGACAGACTTTGGATACACCCTATAGCTGCAGCTGTTCTGTGTTCTGGCCCGTACCTTAGACACAGAGATGTTCTCCTGCCCGGCCTTGAAGACAGCACGGTTGCAGAGACCAGCAATCCGAGCCAGGGCTGTCCACGTGGGGGATCGTTTGTCAAAAGTGGCCCCTGTGAGGAAGTGAGGGAGAACCAGAGCCTGGCTCCTCTTCAGAGACTTTATTTCACCTCCACCCACCCTGCCATCCCAGTGCTCTTACCCCCTATGCCCAGCTCTACCCTGGTCCTCGCTAGAGTGCTAGTAAAATATTCTCAACTCTCTACTGGACATTTTCACCTTACTATATACCCGTGGGAGCCCTGGTGGCACAGTGGCTAAGGGCTTGGCTGCTAACTGAAAGGTCAGTGGTTCAAACCCATCAGCCACTCCATGGGAGAAAGATCTGGCAGTCCTCTTCCATAAAGATTTACAGCCTTGGACACCCTGTGGGGCAGTTCTATTTTGTCCTATAGGGTCACTAAGAGTCAGAATTGACTCGATAGCAATGAGCTTGGGTTTGGGATATACCCATGATCTCAATTTAATACGTCTAAAATTGAACACCCTCCAATCCCCTGCACTCCTTTCTGGAGCGCCCAATCACCAGACTGGTCTTCTGTGGTGTCTGCCTCATGGATCTGGTTGTCAAACCACATGTGAGCGACGGTCATGCGGTTCTGGGTGAGGGTGCCCGTCTTGTCAGAGCAGATGGTAGAGGTGGAGCCCAGCGTCTCCACCGCCTCAAGGTTCTTCACCAGGCAGTTCTTGCGCGCCATGCGCTTGGCTGTCAGGGTCAGACACACCTGGTAGAGAGAGAATAAGACAGGGTTAAGGCTGGAGCTAAGTTGCCCATGACCTTGTCCAGACCATGGGCTCTATCTCTCTGCCCTCGATCCTACTCCACAAACATTAGTGGGTGGGACCTAGGTGTAAATTATGAGTGTGTTCAATCTTAGACATGTTGAGTTGAGATCATGGGTATATTGTAAGGTAAAAATTTCCAGTAGAGAGTTGAAGATATTTGTCTAGCACTACAGAGAGGACCCGGGTAGAGCTGGGCATAGGGATGTGGGAGTCCTCCACACAGCAAAGGCACTGGAGGCTGTGGGAAGGTCTGGGCTCACTCTAGGGGGCGTAAGGAGAAGAGCAGAGAGCTGAGGCCTGAGCATCAGTGTTGGGGAGAAGGAGGAAACACTACAGGGAACAGAGGAGAGGAGAACCAGGATAGTGACATGTCACAGTTACTGACAAAGAAGAGAATTCTAGGAGAGTGGACGACAGTATTGATTTCAGCAGCAGAGTTAAGGATGGGGCTGCAAAAAGGTCACTGGATTTGCTAATTAGTCATTGGTGATCTTTGAGAGAAGCTCTATGGGGGAGTTGGCCAGGATGACTACCCTACTGGAGGGAGATGAGTATGTGGGAGGTAAAAAAGGGCCACCAAGAAGCCACTTGGGAGAAAGATGTAGCAGTCTGCTTCCATAGAGATTTACAGCCTCGGAAACCCTATGTGGTTGCTATGAGTCAGAATTGACTGACTCAGAGGCAGTGGGTTTGGGTTATGAAGGCCATAAGCTCCAGGAGAGAAACTGAGTCCAAAGTATAGCCCAACCTGAGATTTGCCAGACTCAAAGGCTGAGCCACATGTGAAATAATCTGTGAGTACATCTTATATATGAATTTAGGGGGTAGAAATAAAAAACTTGCTAAGAAACAAGAAGCAACTGTGCTTCGATTGCTTTTGAGGACAGGGTAGCCAGACCGTCCCCTGTAGGCACCTGGGCCTATCCCACTTACAGTGACAGTGGCCAGCAGCCCCTCAGGCACATTGGCCACAATGATGCCGATGAGGAAGATGACTGCTTCCAGCCAGCTGTAGCCCAGGATGAGGGAGAGCACGAAGAAGGAGACTCCCAGGAACACAGCCACCCCTGTGATCAGCTGGATGAAATGTTCGATCTCCATGGCTATGGGGGTCCGCCCAACCTCTAGGCCTGAGGCCAGAGTGGCTATGCGGCCCATCACTGTCCGGTCACCTGTGGCAATCACGATGCCCCTGGCAGTGCCTGCAACACAGGAGGGGACACCAAGCTGAGTACCCTGGGGCTTCAGGGAACTGAGATCTTGTCCTACTTCCCAAGCAAGGAAAACCATTGCAGAATAAATGAGCCAAGGACTCAGATCCCGGAGGTCAGTTTCAGTAGAATGCGCCTCACTTGGGCTTACCATCCCTGCATAGATTGCCAATCCCCGTTTCAATACAACAACACAGTTATTTTTCTCTTATACTTGGGCCTGGGGAGAAGCTTTGCAAATAATCTTAAAGTGCAAACTGAGGAGATTCAATAAGAGAAGTAAAAATATTGCCTGTGCCATTTCAGTGTCATCAAGCTCATGCTTGTTATGATCCAAAAGTATACTATGAACACAAAATATAGCACTCATTATGGATTTTCTACATAGTCCTAAGATTTTCTTTCTCAACATTAAGCATGAATCTAAAGAAGCTAAGCAATTACTGATACTTAAGTAGACATTCCAGGGATCTTTGGGGAGGGTAATGTGATATAGGGAAAGAGCATAGAGATTGAAGTCAGCTGAACTTGGGTTTGAATCCTTGTTTGACTAATAATTAAATGAGATAGTGCTTTAATACACACAGATCAGTGCCTGGCACATGGTAGGCACTCAGCAAATGTTGGTTCCATTCACTGCCTTTCTTCTTTCAAAGGCAATTTCAGAGTAAGCAATGGGGATATTTTACCAAGCAGTTGGAGTAAATTTCAGAATCTCAGTACATTAAAAATGTAGGAAATTTGATGTGTAGTGATTTTCCAACTTGCTGAAGAAGGAAAAAAGCTCAGAGAAACATGATACACAGAAGAGAAATGAGTAAAGGGAAGGGAATGGTGTGCAGCTGGGGCAGTAGACCTCCTTCACCCCATGGTCTAGTTAGACCTCTTGCTCCCACCACCTGTGACTTCCTGCTCCTTCTCAGATCCTGCCCTGACTCCACTCACTGGAAGACCACAGAGGTCATGGGGTTCAGTTATGCTTGGACCCTCGTCATAAGTGATGGCAGCACCAGGAGCTCTCGTCAGCCTTTGTTCATCTCTAGAACACGGGACAGGGCTGGGGCAAACCGGGTAGCCCATACATGGGGGACTGTTTCCTCTGGTGCAACATAAACCTAGATGCAGTCTGAAGGAGGGTCCAAGGGTCCACCTGGACTGAAAGCCCTCCTGACCCTCCACCAGCCCTGGGCTCTGGTCAAAGTGAAGGTCAGAGAAGGAAGCAACCAGTCCAAGAACCATGAAAATGGAGGGCATGAGTCAAACCCAGAGACTCCTTGGAGTCAAGGTTGGCTTGGGACATCTCTCTCTCTCTTTTTCTCTCTGTCTGTGTAGGGGTGTGTGGGGGCGGGGAGGTGTTTGCCCAAAATCTGAAAGCTTCAGAATCTACTCAGTCATGGGATGGACAGAAGTGGGGATCTTCCTGTGGGAAGATAACTTTTCCACAGAGTTGTTCTGTCCCTAGCCAGTGGAGGCACCATTTCTGTGTGTGGGGGGCAGGGGGCTGTTTCTGTAATATTCAGGGGTCCTTGATCTCTCAATTCCATCATCTGTAGCCAGGATGTTGCCATATAAGTACCACCTCAGCCCCCACCCTTGACTGGAGATTTAGGATCCAGACTCTCCCCTTAGTTGGTGCCAGGATGGGGTGCTCTGCTAGCAGTCTAGCTTCTCACCTTCAACACAGTTGGTAGAGAAGAAACAGATATTGCGGGTCTCCAGGGGGTTCTCATGGGTGAACTCAGGGGAGCGGGTCTGGGGCTCTGACTCGCCTGTGAGGGATGAGTTATCCACCTGAAGAGCAAGGGGACCTGTCGTCACCAGACTGGCAGATACACTCGTGCACACACAGCTGTCTCTTGACTCCAATCACACTTTCAATCCCCATGACACGAGGGACAAAATTACACTTGCCCTCATCACGTATTTATAGCATTACTCAGATATTTCCCCTGCCCTGGTTTGAAATGCTGGCTCTTACTGACTTCATGTGTGACCTTGGGCTAGTTACTTAACCAACAGAGCCTCCATTTACTCATCTGTAAAATGAGGGATGGATTAAGAATTGCTGCAATGCACAACTACAGGGGGCGCCACTATTATTGTATTCTATGAAAATGGCACCTCCTGGAGTTGTCCAGGGCACAGACTGTGTGGACACATGCAACAACCCTGCATGATCACGCCATTCTTGCAGAGTTAAATTAGACAGCACATGTGCATATATATAACCCATCTAACACATAATGCGTACTCAATATATGATTGCTATAAAGTGGATATCAAAGAAATGTCCCAGGCACAGAACACTCATAACATGTAGGTACAAGAAGACAATACATAAGGACCATATGCTGAGGGAAGTTTCAGCCGGGGGATAAGGGAGAGGTGTTTACATTTGGACCTGGGTCTCCCAACCTTTAAGCCTCTAATGGGGCCCCTCTCAGCTCAGCTTCTTAGACCAGACCAGTAGATCTGCATGGCCTCCTCACCTTACATCCATGAGAAGAGATGATACGAAGGTCAGCAGGGACGCGGTCTCCACCCTTCACTTCCACCAGGTCTCCCACCACCACCTCCTCTGCATTGATCTGTATCTTCTCTCCCTCCCGCACCACGAGGGCTTGCTGGGGGGAGGCCATGGAGATCTCATTAAGTGCTCCTCTCCACCCCTGCCTTCCTCTCCTGCTGTTCTCCCACCTCACCTCCAACCCCAACCAAGGGAGAGGAGAAACTATGCCCCTTTAGCAACAGAACTAGGTCCTGGTGTGGAGAGCAGGAAGTCTTTTCTTACTCAGGCCTCCACTTCAGAGCACACGAGTTGAGAGGGCATGAGCTGGATTCTCTGGGAAACCCTATGCGCCAGCATTGCCATCTACCTGAGGCACCATGTTCTTGAAGGAATCCATGATCTTGGAGCTCTTGGCCTCCTGGTAGTAGGAGAAGCAGCCAGTGACGATGACCACAGCTGCCAACACTACACCCAGATAGAGCTGGTGAGGAGAAAGAGTTTGAGGGGCCTGTCCTTCTCCCAACCAGGAGGGGCAGCTGCTGTTTGGGATGAACATTCATTGTCATCTTAGATGAGAGCCCAGACTATTGTGTGTGACTAGGGGGTGAGAATGGTAGAGCAAAATCCTTCCCTCCAATCTCCCCTCAATCTTCCAACCCTCAGCTTCCTAAGATAGGAAGGGGAGAGGAAAGTCTTATAGGGAGATCCCAGGGGTAGGACTTCTCTAAGGGGTGCAGACCCAAGGATGCAGACAAGCCCACTTAAGTGGGAGGGGAGTAGGGAGGGGCCATCTCATTCATTAATGATTGTATGTGTGTGTGTGTGTGAGCACTTTATAAAGATGTATAGAGCCTCTCCCCTTTCAGCCTCAAGTGTAGGGGCTGTGGAGCTGTGACAAGGGGGCTTTTCCCCCAGCCACTTTATGCCCCCCACATACACTGTGTTGGGGATTGAGGGCTGGAGGGCAGGGTGATGGGCTGGTCCAGTGTCAGATGTGAGGCTCACATTGTCATTGGATGGCTCATCCTCCATAGCAGCCTGGATGCCGAAGGCCAGGAAGCAGAGGATGGCCCCGATCCACAGCAAGATGGAGAAGCCCCCAAAAAGCTGGCGACAGAACTTGACCCACTCAGGGGTTGTAGGAGGTGGAGTGAGGGCATTGGGTCCATCTCGAGCCAGGACGTCTTGGGCCCGCTGGTTGGTGAGGCCCTGAGGGAGGCAAGGAGAGGTGTGGGAGCGCATCACCGGAATCAACCCAGCCCTCCCCAATGCCCATAGGCTCCTTGGTGGGAGAAGAATGTCCAGGGGGAGAGTAAAGATGCCACTTGGTTAGAAGGAGTAGGACACCTTCAGGAGAGGTCATATAGAGAAGGTGGCATTTGTGATGGGTCTTGGGGGCCTTGAAGGCTGAGGAGGCTTTGGACTATGGCTCCACCTCTGATTATCGTTGGATTGAGACACAGTTTGGTGAGGGCCACTACATCCCCTCTCAAGACAGCCTGGATAAGGCTCCCTGGAAAGATCTCAGTTGGTTCCTCCCTCATCTCGCGCCCTTCATAGTCCCCCTTTCACCAAGAATTCAGGAGGGTCCTACATTACTGATCATCAGTGTCACATGGTCTTGACAATTACCTGTCACTTCCTACAGAAAGCCTCACCCCGCCCTGTTCCCCCAGCCCCAGGCTGGTTCTGGTGCTCCTCTCTGCAGTCCTGTTGTAGCCCACGTATGATTCCAGAGCTGCCCTCACCACATTCCACTGGAATTCTGTTTACATTTCTTTCTGCCACTGGACTCTGAGCTCCTTGAAGGCAGGAACCACTTCTTATTTATCTTTATATCCATTCATTCATTTATTTAACAGATGTGTATCGAGCACCTACTACCTTCCAGGCCCTGTTGTCAGCTTTGGGGATCCAGGGAAAAGCGTTATTAAGGGAAACAAAGTAATTTAAAGAATTAGGGGCATGGAATTTTAGAAAGCGCAGTCAGGGAAGGCCAGTAGCATGAGGTTAAAAAATAACCCAGCCAGTTGCTGTAGAGTCAGTGCCAACTCATGACTACCCTATGTGTGTCAGAGTAGAACTGTCCTCCAAAGGGTTTTCAGTGGCTGATTTTTCAGAAGTAGATCACCAGGACTTTCTTCTGAGGCACCTCTGGACGGACTTGAACCTCCAACCTTTTGAATAGCAGCCGAGTGTATTAACCATTTGCACCACCCAGGGACTCCAGGAGGAAGTTTTTTTTTTTTTTTTTAAAAAAAAAAAAGCCAAACCAGTTGCCATCGAGTCGATTCTGACTCATAGCAACCCTATAGGACAGAGTAGAACTGCCTCATAGAGTTTCCAAGGAGCACCTGGTGGATTTGAACTGCCGACCTTCGTTAGCAGCCATAGCACTAAACCGGGGTTTCCAGGAGGAAGTTAGCACCCACTAAATATTTGATGAATGATTTTTTCCCCCCAAGAGGATGGGCTTTGGAATCTGGTTCTGCCACTTGCTATTTATGAGACCTTGGGAAGTTATTCTTCCTTGGAGTCTCCTTGCTTTAAAAAATAGGTCTAAAATACCTATCTGACAGGTGGTTGTAAGGATTAGAAAAATGTATGTGATATGTTTATCACAGTTTGCCAGGTACATAGCAGGGAGCCCATAAATTGCCATAATAATGTAATAGACTGACTGTTTCATGTCTGTTAGTTCAATGAGAGGTTGCTTGTCACTGTCCTGAGGCGCTTTGGGACCTGAGTGTCTAAGGAGTCGTGGGCTCCAGTGTGCACAAGGAGAGAGCTATAGACTAGAAAGCAGGGGATCTGCCACCAACAAGCCATGCGACCTTGGGCAAGTCACTTGTGTCTGAGCCTCAGTGTTCTCATCTGTAAAGGGGGTTGATTACTTTTTAAGGCTCCTTCTACCCTGACACTGCATGGCTCTCTCGGCTCTTTGGTGCCCTATGGCTAGAGAGCATCTCCCTTGCTTGAAGCCCCTCAACTCACCTTGGACAGGTCCACTTGGTACTTGCGGCCCAGCTCATCCAGGGACAGCTTGTGGTCATCCTGGGGGCGGGAGGTAGAGTTACTTTGGGCAAAGAGGCTAGGTGTGTGTGTCTAGGATGCATGAAAGGGCAGTGAGGGGCAAGGAGGAAGGTGAGGAGCATGGGAGGGTGGGCACAGAGCTTCTGTCAGTCTGGGTGGACTGGGGGCGGCTCTTCCGCCAGGAGGCCCCTGCTGGGCAACTCTGCACCTCACCATGGCCACCTCCTTCTTCAGCTCATCCAGCTCCTTCTCTTTCTGTTTCTTCTTGCCGCCCCCATTCTCTGCGGTGGTGGCAGCAGGCGAGTACTCACGGCCGGCCTGGGGTGGGAGAGAAGGGAGCCCAGAGTCAGGAAGGACCAAGGCAGTGTGGCTGAAGCTGCTATTCCCGTCTGACAGCCAGGAGCATTGGGAGTGGGTCGGTGGATTCAAAGGCAGTGAGGGCCCCAGGCTGTCAGTGTGCAAACTATTTGCAGAACCATGTGCTCTGCGTTTGAACTTCAGAGCTCCCTGCAGAGGGGTAGGTAAGGCTGAGGGGCTCGGGACTTAGGACTGAGACTCTTAGCTGTTTAGTACTTGGGCTTCTGCTAAGATTTGGTGTGTTGAAAGGGCCCTGCTGCTAAATACAAAACGAAATATGTAAAAGCTTTGGAAACCACCATCCTAGGTGATTTAGGAGAATTCGGGGAGGGAGTGGAAACATCATGTAGGAATGTCTGCCCCAGCCCCATGGCTACTTCCCTTAGAGAGGAATAGAGACAGGCATCTGGGGAGTAAGAGTCTTTGGGGGGCCAGGGGTTAGGGCAGGGAAGGGTCCGGTTGTGGAGTGGCAGAAATGGACCGAGCAGGGCCAACGGTCTGTGAGAAGTCAGTACTTGGAGGGCAAGAGCATGTCCTGGAGACGAGAACTCAATCCTGCTGGGCAGGCCTGGCCACTGTGGGGCAAGGAGCAAGTCACAGGACTTGTGGCCCCAAAGCACAATTGTGTAAGAAGGGAACTGGGCCTCATTCTTCAAAAGTACTGTAAGAAATTGGCTGAGAATAAATCTAAAACGAAAGCCTTGGTCTAGGCTTTCTCGGGTCTTCTGGCGAGATCAGATTGGGGGAGAAACTGGGGTAGGACCACCAGAGGGCCTCCTGACTCATAAAGAGAGCCTATAGGACAGAGTAGAACTGCCCTCAAAGGGTTTCCAAGGAGCAGCTGGTGGATTTGAACTGCCAACCTTTTGGTTAGCAGCCGAGCTCTTAACCACTGTGCCACCAGGACTCCTTCACTACAACAGGGGCGACATTTCGAATAGACTTCCCCACTTTCCGCATTGCACGGAGGATGACGGTCCACAGGCTCTCCCTAAGTTTGTTTCAATGCCATACTCCTCTTTCTAGTGTGGTTAAGCCTGGAAGCTGTCTCGTTTGTGTTTTCCACGGTTTCTAGGTCTTCTTTTGAGGAATATTTTAATTGTAGCCTCATGACCTGTTGCAGTTGAGTCAACTTCAACTCATGGCAACACCATGTGTGACAGAATAGAACCGCTCCAAAGGGTTTTCTTGGCTGTAATCTTCATGGGAACAGGTTTCCAGGCCTTTCTTGTGCAGCACTATTGGATGGGTTGGAATTGCCAACCTTTCCATTAGTAGCCGAGTCAAACTGTTTGTACCACCTAGGGACTTTTGTAGGCACATGGGGCCTCCGTTTTCCCCTTCCTCTTCAGGGTCTGTGGTCTTGTCACCCCTGGAAAGCCTGAGGGTGAGGGTGGGGAATTTTTCCTTTCAATGGGAGGTTGTCTTGGGGTGATAGGATAGGAGGCGCCTCGGAATGCCTGGGATGGCCATGACAGGTGTCTCAGAAAGATGACTTCTCAGTCCCGCGTCCTCCCCACTTCCCCCAGGATACAGCATCCTTGTCACAGAGCGGCTGCTCAGTGTCTGCTCACTGCCTCTGTCTCCACTGGGCCCTGAGGACAGGGCTAGGCTTCCAGGAATAAACTTTCCCATACTATGATGTATTTTTTGTTTTTTCATAAATAGTGGATACCTGGGTAGGGTCTACCACTGAAGGGTTTTGCCCTTTTGGGCAGGATAATGCATTTTTTATCCATCCAAGGGTTGGGGAAGTGGCAGGAGTGTGGCAGCTGCCTGATCATATGAGATCACAATCGAGCACCTTGAGAGGTAGAAGTCTGGCCAGTGAATCAGGAACAAGGACGGGGGGGGGGTGTGGTGACAGGTGGACACTATTGTCCCCATATTTACTAATGACCTCAAAGAACGTGAGCTTTTGGAGGCAGTGCTGCTTGGAAAGTCCCTTCTTAGCAAAGGCGGCCAGTAAACCTTGCATTCGTTCTCAGGGGCACTATGAATCCAGGGTAATCTTGACCTCTTGAAGACTAGTGATCATCTTTGAAGGAGCCCAAGAGAAAAAACGGGGAAGGGTTTGTCAATAGTTCCAGGTGACTGAAGAGGGTTCGTTTCATTGAATGGACTGAAATGCGTTGGATTCACAAATTCTCTCTTTAGGGATTCAGGGCTGAGAAAAGGATGAAAAGCAAAGAAGGGGCCAGAGGCAAGAGATCAGGCCAGACAAGCTCCATCTGGCCCTTGAGGAGTTTCAGGGAAAGGAGCAGGGCCTGGGCCCATGCATTGAGGGTGGGGGCTGTGACTAGGGGCAAAGGAGCAGAGCCCAGGGGAGTTTCTACACATTCTATACATTCAGATGTGAAATAAGATTTGTGAAAATTAGAGTCAAATGCGTGTTCCTTAAAAACTTGATGGCTCGTGTGCATTTGGCATGCTGGATTGTGGCTGAGCTAAGCAGCTCACTGCAGCTCCCCCTTTCCTGGGCTCCCACCCTGTTCTCCAGCAGGCTCAGAGCTTGGGACAGACTGCCCCTGCCCCCTCCTCCTGTCCTGGCAAGGAGCTCAGGCTCTACAGCCAGGAGCCTGTGGAGATTTGGGGCCAGTGGCTGCCCAGGCAAGAAAGAAAGAGAGGAAGCAAGGACCCCCCCCTCCTCCTTCTGCTCCTCCCTCCCCTGACCCACCAGCCCCCCTCTCTGGGTCTTGAATGCTGGCAGAGAACAGAGAGTTCTTTTTGAGAAAGCCAGAGGCTGGGACAGAGTGGGGGCCATTTGGAAAGCAGCCAGCCCTCCCCCACCTCAGGCTTTCCGTGGCAGCTGGAGAGGCTGGGCTCCTTCCCGCCAGAGCTGTCCCTTCCCCCCACTCCCACGCTGCCCTTCATGGCCACAGGGTGACAGGGTGACAGTTAGGCCTTGCTGTGGAGTGAAGCGGCAGGAAAGAATGGATAGGAGGTGAAATGAACACTACAAGGGGGATGTGGGTTGCTTTCCCTCCCCAAGGGTCTCCTGGTAGGTTGGACTCCAAGCTCCAGGCTCTAAGGACACCCACTTCACTGAACCTCCCAGCTCAAGAGAACCAGATCTTCTCCCCATCTCACCAACAGCTACTGGAGTAGGGTGAAAGGATTTCACGGGTGCCAGGCGGGGAAAGGACAGATCCTAGGCAGTTAGGGTCCCCTGGAGACCGCAAGGTCAAGTTGCTTGCCTGAGTGGGACCTCCTGAGCTGGGTCCACCTTGTCTTAGGTTGGAGGCAGTAGAGGGCTACCTCCCCTGCTTCTCTTTCTAGTTGGGGTAGGGGAGTGGAGGGCTGGCCTGACCCAGCCAGCCCTGGCGCCTCCCTCAGAGACACTGCCCCTCAGCTGAGGACCTCTTTTCCCTGGGTGGGGGCAAGAGCTGCCCAGGTATGGCTGAAGGTCCCTGACAGCCTGTTTTCCCATGGTTGTGACCTCTTCCTCCCTGACCCCACACCTCACATCCAGCTCCTACGGGCAGCTCATAGACCCCCACAGCCCCATGCGGGAATGTCCAGGCTCATGCAAGCTTGAAGGCTTAGCTACACCCTTCTTGTACATTTGCAAATTTGCCCACTGAGACACAAACGCAGGTGCTAACCCATGAGTATCTGTATAAACTCCAGCCTATAGAAAACACATGGGTGGTGGACACACACACGCACACACATACTCTGTTTCTATTTATAGTTCCCATCCAAGCTCAGGAACCCTCATGTCCCGGCTAGAGTTTTCCCAGCTGCTAAACTCAGTGCAATAACATGTCCTTGCCTGACCCCTCGAGGGCCCAAAGACTCCCCCACAGCTCCCCATAGGCACCCCCTTTCCTCAGAGCCCCCCCCCGCCCCATTGCTTGCTATGTCCTTTCCCTCCTTGCCCTCTTCTGTCAACATCCCACAAAAGGAAAGCAGAGAGGCCAAGTATATAAAGGGATTGGGTCACTTCTCTCCATATGGGAATTTCATTTCCAAGAATTCCAAGCCCTGTCCCTGTCCGCCTTCCCTCCCCTTGCCATAGCTGTTAATCTTCCCCTTGGTATACCCAGGGCTGCAGGATGCCATGGGCAGGGGTGGGCTGGGGGAGACACAAGCCGTTCTCACCAGCCTCTGGGAAAGTCCTCAAAGTCCATGGCCCAGAGCCTGAGGAAAATGCCACCCGGGACACCCGGAGGGACGTTGGGGTGGGGGCTGGGGGCACACTCGTCTTCCTCCCCACACACCTCCCAGCTGTCCCTGGTGCTCAGGGCCCCTGGAGCTCCTGTCCGGAACTGCTTGGTGACTCCAGAGGAGGGATGCACCAGTGCTCTCCTCCCACCTCATTGAACCCCCATCCTCTACGGCTGGGACTCCCTGAGGAATGGGTATTTTCAGGGGGTAGGAAAGGTGGGGAGGACGGAAAGCACCGGGCATGCCTTCGGCTGGCAGGCGGAGAGTGAGACAAGGTGATGCCTTGACATGGGTGGTTAGGAGATGGTGATGCAGGGATGGGGTGTGGGGAGAGATGGAGGGGGCTTGTGTGGTGTCTGTGGCTGATGTGGGGGGTGGGTGGTGAAGAGGAGAGCGCATGTGAGCGCCCTGGGATCTGTGCACACTTATAGTTTGGAGAGTGTACTTCTAACTTCAAATTCTCCCGCTCAGTTTCTCTCTTCCCCTCCCCACACCCCAGTCCCACCTCATCCTTCCTCTCCAGCCTATCTCACCTCCTGAGAGCCCTATTCCACCCCACGGAGTGGCCCCTGCTCTCTGGGATACTCACCCCACGGCCCATCTTGGGGCAGAGTGGCTGAGGGGACCAAGGCTGGAGTAGTCCCCGGGAGGCTCCCAAGCCCAAACGGCCCGCCAGACAGAGACAGAGGAAGCAACGGGTAGCTTTAAATAGGTCCCTCTCCCCCTCTCCCCCGCCTTTCCCTCCTCGGGAAAGAAACGTTTGTTGAAACAAGATCCCTGAGGACTCCTCCCTCCCAGCCCTTTAGCAACTGGCCTGATGACGGTCCCTTTTGTCCTGCTGTATGCACCCCCCCCACTTCCCCCCCCCACTCCCCCACCCCCACCACCTTGGCTCCTCAAAATCTCTCCCTAGCTTGTGGCAGCCATGCCAGAGGAAGCCAGGGGTGGGGGCAGGAGAGAGAGGGAAAGTGCCCCTTCCAAACAGGCGAACAGGCGGAGAGGGAGCACTCTCAGCTGGGAATCCCAGGATGAGAGAGGCCATGTGGCCCAACCCTTCCTCTAGCTTTCCAGTTGGGGAAACTGAGGTTCTGTGAGATGAAACAATTCGAGCTCATAAGACAGAACTAGGACTCCTGAATCTCCGTCTGACCTCCCAGGGGAAGAAACAGGCTGCTCCCTCTACTCTAGGGGCTGCAGGGACACTGAAGGCCGGAAGTAAGCAGCTGAACCGAGGGCCTGCCCTTGCACATGAGGCATCTCGGAGGGGGCCCTAGTGGGAGCCAAAGGTGGGTCAAGAGGCAGCATGAAGTCTGCAGATGAAGGAGAGAGGGTACCCCCAAGCCCTCCCAGTAGAGCCTCTCCAAGGTTTGAGAGGAGAATCAAGACCCCTGGGGCCAGGCAGGTAGCTGGGGAAGGGACAGGCTGAGGACAGAGGGGACCTGCCCCGGGGGACATCCGTGGTGACATCTCTGGGTGTTGTTTACTCCTTGTTTACAGAGTGGACTTGGCACTCCCTTCATCACTGTTGGGAAGTTCTGGGCTGAATCTAAGCCTGGGTCGGTGGGTGGGCTGAGGAGAGGCCAAAAGAGAGGAAAATCCTCCTCCTACGGGTCTTCTAAGAGGTATGCGGAGGTCCACATGGTAACAAATATCAGATATGTGGTCCGGGAAGGAGGGCGATGCTTCCTCCTTCCAGGGGGACTGGAAGGTAACTTTGCAGGGTGCTGGTGCGAGGTTAGATAGAAAAGGGGCTTCCCTGCAAGTAAGCACAGGAGAGGCCAGAAGAAGTGCCTGGAGAGCAGAGAGGGGGGCCCACCTCGGGGTGTCTTTTGGTCCCAGCTAGAAATAGGAGTAGAGGAAATGACCTTGGACAGGGCCAGCTGGGCTAAGGATGTTGCTGTTGCTCACTCGACAAAAGAGCCAAAAACAGAGACGGGCAAAGACAGAAAGGAGGAAACCATGGGGCAGAGAGAGAAGAAAAAATTCTGCCCCCGTCTTCTGGGAGCAGTCAGAGGATTCTCTGGAGTGTCCCCATTTCTCTGGGCGCAGAAATGGAGTGAATGGAAGCCAGTGAGTGCGGGCAGGTATGACAGCCCTGAGCCTAAAGGACGAGAGGCGGGAAGGCAGACAGGGGATGGGGACCGGGGTGAGGCCAGGGTCCCTCTCTGGCCCCAGAGAGACTGTCCACCTCTCCTCCAGCGAATCCACTTCCAGGACACAGGACTCAAGTTTGAATTCCCCAAATGACTGGCCCCCTCAGGGCCTGCTGTTGGGGTTTTCAATTACAGGGATCTGGCAGGTCACATCTGGCTTCTGCCCTCCTTCCTCCTCCTGGGTTATAGGCAAGAAGTGTGGGTGGGATGGGACAGACACCTTCTCTCCATGGCTCCCTCAACTGACCCTGGATTTGGGCCTGGGAGAGAATATGAAGTGGGAGGAAACCATGATGGGAAAACAGGCACCAGTTCAAGCAATGGGTTGAGGAGAGAGTGAGAGGGAAGTAGCTGAAGATGCAGCAAGACAGCTTGTGATTAGACACCAGGAGAGACTACCTAGAGAAATTGCTAGAAAAGTGGCCCAAAGATGGCTGGGCGCCCTTCACTGAGGTGGCTAAAGGGCAGCCTTGGGTGAGACAATGACATGGGATTTAGGTAGCATCTGTTCCTTAGGTTCCTGGGTTAGATTCCTGAGTTATCTTCTGCCCAGCCACCCCTGGGACAGAAGGTGAGATAGAAGAGGAAACTTCAGCCCCAGTACCTGAAGGCCTGTAGACTTCAGGACTGGGTTCTAATAGTTTTTATTCCCCTACCCACAACCCTGCTCGCACCTCCCAGTCCTGCCCAGTCCTTCCAAGGCCCTGGCTCTAGTCCCTGTCGCCAGGCTCAATACCAGAAAGGACTGTGCCCTTCCTCTGCCCATACAGCCTGGCTAGGGCTCCCTGCCACGCCCCGCACTTGGGCTAGAGCACAGCTCCAAGGGCACTGCTGCTCACACTTTGGGGCCTGGACAGATGAACAAGTGACCAGGACACAGAGCCCATTCTTCACCCATGACCACCTTCCCTGCCCGGGGAGAGTTGAGGCTCTGGGAGTCTAACCTTCTTCTCCTTCACTGAGAACCTCAGACTCCAGGGCATAAGTGAGTGTAGACACCTGGTCCTTCACTCTGGGGTGCGTGGCTTGGGCTACTGCTTCCTTTGAACACAGCCAGTGGTACCAGTTTGGATCAAGGCCCTTGGAGTAAGAAAGACTTGAAAGTAGGAGGTAGGAAGGCCAGGGGGAGTGGGCTGGGGAGTGGGTTGGAGGGAAAGTCACAGATCAGAAAGGGAATCAGCAAAGGGCAGGATGAGGTGGTCCTAAATCAAATATTTGGTTGGTAATGGGAAGATCTGGGGAGTAGGGGTGTGTGTATGTGTGTGTGAGAGAGAGAGAAACAGAGACAGAGATACCGAGAGAGTAGAGAAAGACAGGAATGCATAGTTGCATGTGTGCATTTATGTGCGCTACTTAATGACTGGAAATCTTGGTGGCGTAGTGGTTAAGAGTTCAGCTGCTAACCAAAAGGTCAAAGTTCGAATCCACTAGGCACTTCTTGGAAACTGTATAGGGCAGTTCTACTCTGTCCTCTATGGTCACTATGACTTGGAATCCACTCAGTGGCAATGGGGTAGTTAATGACTGAGGGGGACATGATTGTGTGGGATCCTGTGTGTGGATATGAGACCGTGTGAACGGACCAAATGGTAATTCCAAAGGCAGAGGTCCTCAAAAGAGGAGAGAGTAGCACTCATTTGGATGTGTGATCCATTTATTAAAAACCAGTTATTTGTATACCAGCATGCGTTAGTATACAGGTGTAAGTGTGTGAGTGTGTGTATGAGTGTGTACATGAGTGCGTGCATGCGTGCATGAGCATGTGTGTGGGCCAGCAGGGGAGCTCGTGAGGAGCCGGGTGTGGGTGTACGTGAGCATCCCTGGGAGAATGGGTTTGTGCACAAGGGAGGGGTGGGGAGGCCGCTCAGCTGCAGATGGGGTTTCAAGGTCTCCAAGAAACAGTTTTGTTTCCTAAGTGACTGGCCTCCTGCGGCTTCCAGCCCAGACTTGAAGGTTATTTCAAGATCATGAAAGAGAGAGAGGGAGGGAGAGCGGGAGCAAAGGAAGAGCTGGGAAGCTCTATCACCCCATGGCCCTCCTCCTGCCCCCTCTCCCCACTTCTCTGCCCCAGTCCTGACGTGGGCCCAGCTCACCAGTCCTGCTCTCAGCTGCCAGGCCTCGCTGGGCAATCTCTCCTGCTCTCCCTCCTCCAGTCCCTCCACTCCCTGTGATCTTGCCACCAAGGCCAGGCTTCCAGAGCTCTCAAGGAACTTCTAGGGGTGTGGGTGAGAGATTTCTCCGTCCATGGGGAGGTCTTCTCAGTGTGATAGGCTAGGAGAGGGCATGGGAATGCCTTGGGTGGTCATGACAAGTGTCCCGGAAAGGGATAGAAATGTCCCTTTCCTCTCCTCTCCCCACTTTTCCTCAGATGACAGTCACTTTGTGGTGGAAAGTTTGGGCTTGGAGCCATTCCAGATTCCTGCTGCTGTCCAAATTCCTGCTGCTGCCTTAGTTTCCCCATTTGACCACCAGGATGGTATTGGATTTTCTCTCCATCTCTCCCTTGCTGTCTGCTCCTGTTTTCTTTCCAATCTTTCTTTTCAAAAAAGATTCTAAAAATCTCTTCTTGTCTCTCCTTGGTTCTGCCATCTTTAATCTTTCTCCAGATTCTTTTTACAATCCTTTTTATTACTAAAACTACATTATATGGAATTTAGAAAATAAAGAGAAAAAAAGCACCCAGAATTAGTTTCCTCAATTGTCTCTGCCTCTGCTCCATCCCCACCTTTCTTGCCCTCCTTACTTCTTCTCTCTGGGTTTGTATAGCTCCATGTTTCTGTTCCTACCTAGAGGCGCAGGTAGAAGGGCTAGCAAAAAAGGAAAGGCCCAACGGTGTGGCTCCAGGCAGCCTGTGTCAGCCCCTGCCGCCAAAGCACAATGGCCACTGCTGTTCTTTGGGAAAATAGAGGTTTTCTCTCCCACCCCATCGTGGTCTAATGTAAAGGGCATTGCCTGCAAGTCAGGTCACCTAAGGTTAGTTCTAACTGGGCCAATAACCACCTGTGGCGTGGTGGTTAAGTGTTAAGGCTGCTAACCAAAAAGTCAGCAGTTCAAATCCACCAGCCACTCCTTGGAAACCCTATGGTGCATGCCATTCTACTCTGTCCTGTAGGGCTGCTATGAGTCAGAATCGACTGGATGGTAATGGGTTTTTAACCACCTGTGTGACCTTGGACAAGACCTTGGACAAAGAGGCTCCCCTACTCTGGCCTTGGCTTCTTCATCTGAATAACAGGAGCAGAACTAGGAAATCCCTGAGGTCCCTTTCCAGCCCTGAATTCCAAGCTACTTCCCTCCACTGCTAATGACTTGGCTGAGGTGAACAGTAGACTTTACCTGTGGTCGTATCTGTGTGAGAACCACTGGTTGGAGCCCTGACTTCAGGAGATCTAAGGGGGTAGGTGCTCCTTCTTTCTTTATTAGTATGACCTTCAGAAATGAGCCTGATCCCTTTAATCCTTGGCACAGAAGCAAGGAAAGTCTCAGGGTTTGGGTTGACTACCCTGGTTCTTTGGGAGCCCTGGTGGCAAAGTGGTAAGAGCTCAGGCTGCTAATCAGAAGGTTGGCAGTTCGAATCTACCAGCAGTTCCTTGGAAACCCTGGGGCAGTTCTACTCTGAGTCTGACTATGAGTTGGAATTGACTCAATGGCAACGGGTTTGCTTTTTAGTTTTTTACCGTGGTTCCTTATCAAGAGCCATTGTGCGGGGTGGGACAGTGGCGGGGTATCTATTGGAGAGAAGAGCAGAGCTGGGGACAAGGCTGGTGAAACCTGGCATATGCAATCAGCAAACACCAGATGGTCTGTTTCTGGAGATGGAGATTCTTTGGGCTGGGAAAAGTGTGGTTGGGGCTGTGAGGAAGATGGGGTTAATGGGCCTTGCTGAGCATGGGGTGCCGGGGTCACAGCTGGGCCCTCTATGGTTCCTGTTTGCCTTTGATTCCATCTGGGCAGGGAGGGAGCAGCCCCCCACCCCCTGAGGCAGGTTTGCTTTGGCCGAAGATCTGACCCAACCACTGGCTCAAAGCACTCCGCCTCCCTGCTTCCCCTATCAAGGGGCAGCCTGGCTGGGCCCCAGCCTCCTTCTTCCCTTACCAGGCCCCCTCCACTTGGCCCAGAACACCACTCTATTTGTCTGCCTGTCCCCTTTGGAGTTCTGGACACCCAACTAGGACAGAATGCCCTGAAAACATCTGGTACACAGGGCCACAGCCTCACTCCCACACAGCAGGATCTCCTTGGGGATTTGAGGAGCTTGGCCTCCTCTGTGCCTCAGTTACTCTGCAAGTCCAGGATCGTTTCACTTGGGCTCCTACCTGGATGTTCTCGGCACTGCCCCCTTGGGGAATATGAGTGCCCTGCTGGTTGACTTAATCAATAGTGCCTGCTCATTTTTGTGTTATTGCATCATTCAGACATGGAACCAACATTTGCGAGCACTTACCGTGTGCCAGATTCTGCATAAGGCACTGGGGAGACCATTACAATCAAGGCAAACAGAGCTCATGGTCCTTTGCTGAGAATCTCATGCCATTTAATCACCAAATCCCTCCACCCCCACCCCTTGACCCTGTCTCCCCAGGGCGAGCTCATAGCCCTTGGGGATACCCCCACCCTCATTTCCTCAAGCTTCCCCTCACTTTTTACCTCTACCCCTGCTGAGTGAGAATGGGCAGTCGTGGGCAATTCTCCCATCCCAGAAACATGGAGCAAATGCTGGGCCATGGCATACTGGAAATAGTTCTGAGCTGGAGTGGAGGGCAGAGGCTTGTGCCATAGGACTTGGCTTACCATTAACTAGCTGTGTGACCTTGGGTAGGTCCTTTACCTCAAATCCATAAAACGAGAGGGTGGGACTAGTTAGTGTTTCTCACTCCTGGCCTCAACCCCAGGGATCGTGTTTTAGTTGGTGTGATGAAGGGCCCAGGCATCAGTATATATGAAAAGCTGCCCAGCCGATTTAGTGGACAGGCAGTGCTGAGAACCCCTGAGCTAGATTTCTCTCAGATCATCTACTCTTCATGTTGTTGTTGTTAACTGCCATCAAGTCAGTCCCCGACTCATGGTGACTCAATGCGCAGTGGAGTTGCGCCATCTCTATGGCTGGTTGCAGATCTGATTGTTGTGGTCCATAGGGTTTTCATTGGCTGATTCTTGGAAGGAGATCTCCAGGCCTTTCTTCCTAGTCTGTCTTAGTCTGGAATCTCTGCTGAAACCTGTTCAGCATCATAGTAACACTAGAGCCTCTACTAATAGATGGGTGGTGGCTGTGCATAAGGTGCATTGGCTGGGAATCAAACCCAGGTCTCCCACATGGAAGGCGAGGATTCTAGAACCACCGCCGCCTTCACAGCTAACCGTTAATGAGGCACCATACTAAGCACTTTAGCACTTTCCATGTGTTACTTCATTGAATCTTCGTAACAACCCTATTTTATAGATGGGGAAACTGAGGCACAAAGATCCCAAGGACCTCACCAAGTAGGGGAGCTGGGATTCATACCTAGGGAGTTTGGTTCCAGAGCCTGCACACTTAGCTTCCATGCTGCAAGGACATAGAGAAGGATCCACTCTGGGTGTTTTTTTCAAGGAGCATGTGTGCAGAAATCACCTGGCTGCAATGGCAAAAGTGACAAGTGCCCAGGAGATAAGGGGAAGGAGAAGTGCCTCCACTGAGTACAAGCGTTGAGCCAGGCCCTGCTGGCTGCAGGTTGCACACCATTGCATTTAGAGGGCTGTGGGAGTTCGGAGAAGAGGGAGGTTATTCTCAGTTGGAAGAATTAAGAGGCCTTCATGGAGTCCCCAGGTAGTGCAAAGGGTTAAGGAGCTTAGCTGCTAACGGAAAGGCTGGAGGTTCAAGTCCACCCAGAGGTGCCTCAGAAGAAACACTTGCTGATCTACTTCTGAAAAATCAGCCATTGAAAACTCTGTGGAGCACAGTTGTGCTCTGACACACATGGGGTCTCCATGAGTTGGAGTTGACTTGACAGCAACTGGTTTGATTTTGGTTTTCATGGAGCAGGTGGTGTTCTGGTTAGGCTTTGATAGAGAGAGAAAGACAGACAGAGGAGAGCACATTTCAGGTAGAAGGCACCATGTGAGCACAGGCGGAAGGTGGGTGCACCCAGCACACAAAGAGGAAACATGGATGCCAGCCCTGGAAGTGGATGTTGAAGCCATTTCATGGAGCGCTTTGAACGTCAGGCTGGATGCTATTCTAAACGTCAGCATTTCCTAAAAACGTTCTGATGATATGAATCACCTGGGACATCTTGTTAAAAATACAGACTAGTAGGCATGTCTCCTATAGAAATTCTGATTCATCAGGGCTGGTGGGGTGGGGACTGGGAATCTGTATTTTTACCACCAAGCAAGCTTGAGAAATACGGCTGTACGCATGGAGCCATTTAAAATTTTTGGGCAGGAGACTGGGGTCTTAAAAGCTTGCAAGTGGCCATCTAAGGTACATCAATTGGTCCCAACCACCTGGAATAAAGAACCACCACCGCCAAAGTCATAAGGAAAGTATTAGCCCAAGAGACAGAAAGGGCCACATAAACCAGAGACTTTATCAGTCTGAGACCAGAAGAATTAGATGGTGCCCGGCTACCACCAATGACTGCCCTGAAGGAACACAACAGAGAGTCCCTGATGGATCAGGAGAAACTTGGGGTGCAGAACTCAAATTCTAGTAAAAAGACCAGACTTAATGGTCTGACTGAGACTGGAGGAACCTCAGAAAGCATGGCCCCTGGACTCTCTGTCAGCCCAGAACTAAAACAATTTCCGAGGCCAACTCTTTAAAGATTGAACTGGACTGTGGGACATAAAATGATAGTCATGAAGACTGTGTTTCTTAGCTCAAGTAGATACATGAGACTAAACGGGCAGCTTCTGTCTGGAAGTGAGATGAGAAGGCAGACAGGGTTAGGAGCTGGTTGAATGGAAACGGGAAATTAGGGGTGGAAAGGAGGAGTGTGTTCTCACAGTATAGGGAGAGCAATTAGGGTCATGTAACAATGTATTTATAAATTTTTGTATAAGAGACTAACTTGAAATGTAAACTTTCACTTAAACTACAACAATAAACAGAAAATAAGAATAAAAATAAAATTTTGGGGCAGGGGAGTGACATTATTAAAATGGTGCCGTACAGAGGTTCATTTGACTGCCAGGGTGTGTGAGTACATGGGTGGGGTGTTGGATGGGAAGGGGGAGATAGGTCTATGGTAAGAATTTAGCCAAGAGGTCGTGAGGTTCCCACGCAAGACCGTGGCAATGGCAGTGAGAAGAAGGAGACAGATGAGAAAGAGCTTTGGGAAGTAGAATTTCAGGGTTTGGCAACTTGTGAATGTGGGGGTGAGGGAGAGGAAGAAGTTGGAAATGAAGGGATAGAGGTGCCAAGTTAACTAAAATAAGGACACAGAAAGGAGTCTGGGAGGGAAGTCACAAGGTTGCTTTGGGGCACATTAAGCTTGAGGTGCTATTGACAAGGCCTCTAGGTGAAGGTGCTCAGAGGGTGTTGGAAGTGGGGGCTGGAGCTTGAGGGAGAGGATGGGCTGTGGTGGTCACCTCTCTAGAGGTGACTACTGAACCAGGAGAGCAGAGGAGATGGCCAAGGGAGAGGAGCTAGAGGACAAAGGGCCAAGGATCTTGGCCAAAACCTCAGGTAACCCCTACACCTGAGGGAGGGGAGGAGGAGGAGGAACCGGAAGTAGACAAGCCAGAGAGGTGGAGAATTAGGCCAGGGAGGGGCCTGGAAGAGGAGAGAGGACAACGTTTTAAAGGGCAAGAAACTGACAGCTCCAGATGCTGCAGAGAGGCCAAAGAGAAAGAAAAACTGACCTTTTGGCCACTTTATTTGTCAAGTCAGAGGTCACTGGTGTGACCTTTGAGAAAACTGTTTCCATAGAGGGTTGAGTTTGGGAGAAAATTTGGCAGGGATACGGACTATGTGGTGAGAAAGCTGAGGCAGGGGTATAGGTTACCCTTTTTCCAAAAGGATTGCAGGAAATGGAAGAAGAAAGATGATAGCAATATCTGAGAGCAGAGGGGGTGGAAACAAGGGGATGAACATGGCGCATGGTGAAGAACTTCCTCTCCTCTCCTCGGCTGCTGGTCCCACTCTACCCACGAGCCTCAACTTGGATCATATCAAGACACTGGGATACATCCATTCTCGTTTCATCCTCACAGCAATCCTCAAACAGCAATGAGGCTGATACTATCACAATTCTCATTTTACAGAGGCCCCTTTCCCAGGGTTATCTCATTCATGAGCTAGATCCTCAATGACAAGGGTTTCTCTGCAGACCTGGGGTGGATAGTCCTGCTCGCCTGGTTCCCTGTCACCCTGTCCTACCAGCTGGCTGTCACACCCCTGTACACCAGTCACTCCCCCAGACACCAGTTCCTGCCCTGGGTGATAATTTGTGCTATACAGATGCAGCGTGGTGACATGGCTAAGCGCTCATGCTGTGGAGTTGGAATGCCTGGCTGTGAAATCCAACGTCTACCTTAGTTGGACAAATTTTTTATCTTCTCTGAGCTTCAGTTCCCTTAATGGCTCTCACACATAGAGTTGTTTTGGGAATTAAAATGCTCAATGAATGTTAGCTATTATTTTCTCCCCTTCCTTTCCAATGTATTGGCCTTGGAGCTGCAATTTCTCTTTCAGCTGGATCTGATCTCCAGCTACTTCCTCTTCCCAAAGGACAGAACTCAGCCCTCCCTGGGCTGCCCAGGAGGCCAGCCTGGGCTGTGACCCGAGAGGAGACAGACTCGGGCCCTAAAAATGGGGAGAGGCTCTCTACCAGCTGTGTTACTAGCTGTGATAAAATTTACCAGAATAAGATGAACTCCAGAGGGGAATAACTATGCCTACCACACAAGCAATAAGGCCACCAGCAAAAAAGGACCCAGATTCTCTTGCTCACACATTCACTCACGCACTGGGCAAATGTCTGTTGGGTTTCCACTCCTTGACAGGCATAGTGGGGACCAAGAGAAAAAGAGCGGCTTTGAGAAGCTCACAGACAAGACGGAGAGGCTGGTGCAAACAAGCCCCGTCATCGTTACAATAACGGAGTGGGAACACCACCCAAGCGCTGAGGGTGGGGGCTGTGGGAGGCAGCGGAGGGTCACGTTTAGGAATCTGTGCTCAGCTCTATCCCGCGGCGAGTGGAGTCACCCCCACCAGCCCATCTGTGTCTTTGTTTTTGTAGTCTTTATTTCTGGCTCTGTTTTTTCCTTCACTTGCCTAACAGAGGGCCTTTGGAAAAATTCCACCTTGTTTCAGTTGGACTAGGGGGAAGGGGGATTGTCCAGTGTTCAGCCAGGAGAGCCAGCGGGTGCTGAGTGCCCGCAGAGTCCAGGTGTGCACGCTTGGAGGAGGCCAGAAAGAGCCTGCGGTGCTGGGGCAGGAGGAAGTGCGGACTTGGGAGGAGCTGAGCCTGGCTGCAAAGGCTGAGTGGCTGTGCGTGCTCTGTGACCCCCTCCCAGAGCTCTCCTCAAGCCCCCCTGCCCTCTGTTCCGTTGGAGGGGGGAGTCAAGACCCTCTCCAATCTCAGAGAATCCTGTGAACCCTGCTTCCATTCTTTCCCCCACCCAGGGTGCTTTGAAGGGCTGGAACCCAGAGTTAGAAGTGAGTCTTTTAGGTCTCGTTTGCAGAGAGATGTAGGTGTGTGTGCTCCAGGGACCCAGGGTAGATTTAGCAAAAGGGCTTTTCCCTAAATGCCCCTTCACCCCCCACCCTGTTCCCTCCCATACCACCACACACACACACACAAAACTCTCTCATTGTTTCCTCTTTCCCTGGGCCTCCAGCACTGCATTCATTTATTCAACAGATATTTATTGAACACTCACTACGTGCTAGGAGCTGGAGATATATGAGCTGAAAAAGACAGGTATTTCAAAAAGTTGCATAGGCACCAGTTGTGTGTGCGTGTAGACACGTGTGCACATGTATGTGTGAATAAGTGTGTGCAGGCTAGGGAAGCAGGAGGCAGAGGAACGTTAAGAGCTTAAATGTGAGAGTCAAACAGCTTGGGTTTGAGCACAGGTGTTACCACTTGCTAGCTGTGTGACTTTGGGAAAGTTATGTAACCTCTCTGTGCTTCCGTTCCTCGTCTGTAAAATAGAGACAATAATAGTACTTACCTTGTGGCGTTGTTGTGAAGACCCAGTGAATGAGTACAATGCAGAGTGCTTACAACAGTGCCTAGCACAAAGTAAGTGTTTAGTGAGTGTAAGCGATTATTCTGGAATATTGCTTCCTTCTCGTTCACTTCACTTCGAGCTGGATGTAGACAAACTCATAAACGACCCAGCTCCCAAATTTGTCTCTTGCTCAACCTCAGTGACTGAGAGGCAGCCACCTGGTACTAACCACCTCCTGTTCCCTGAGACTCAGCTACAACAGTCGGCAAAAACCTGTCTAAGCAAACCACAGCCAGCTTCTGCTTTTGATTAGTTGTCTCCACTCCAGGCTACTCTGGTTGGTGGAGAGGTGATATCACACAGTGTGGGCTGCCTCGGCCCTGTGCCACCCTCTAGACATATGTCTATGCCGGCACAGCTCCCTCTAAGCTGGCTGGGAATGGAGAAGGGGAAGGAGGGGCATCTGGGGTGGAGCCCAGGCATCCAGTCCTCTGGGGCTGGGGAACAAGGGACTTGTCAGGGGAGGGAGGCTGAGGGATTCCAGCTCAGAGGGACCCATCCACGGCATTCCGAAGTGGGAGGCAGCTCGCACTAATCCTGGGTACAGAGATGGCGGGAGTCAGGGTCTGGTTGTGCTAAGGGAGCAGTGGCATCATGGCCCCCCTATTCTTGAACAGCTGTGCTCCCCCCTTAGAGAACCAGGGCAGCAGTGTGGGTTCAGCCAGGGCAAGACAAGAGGACGGTTCGGGGGGGAGACAAATACACACACAGTCCACTAGGGAGGTGAAGATGGCTGCCATAGGGAGGAAGGTGGGAGAGGGTTGAGTATGGATGTGGATATGTGTATGTGGGTACAGAGTCCCTGGGAGGTGGAAATGATTAAGCACCTGACTACTAATTGAAATGTTGGCAGTTCAAACCCACACAGAGGTGCCTCAAAAGAAAGGTCTGGTGATCTTCTGAAAGGTCACAACCGTGAAAACCCTGTGGAATACAGTTCTACTCCATGACACATGGGGTCGCCATGGGTTGAAATCAACTCGATGGCAACTGGTTCGGGTTTGTGTGTGCATGTGTAGTTGGGGGAGAGGCTTTGTAGTTGTGTAAGTGTGTTTGGTGTTCATAGTGTCTGTGTGTTTATCTGTGTATCTGGGTCCCTGTCAGTCATCTAGTCCTGCTCTAACAGAAGTACCATGAGTGGATGGCTTTAACAAAGAGAAGTTTATTTCTTCACAGTCCAGTAGGCTACAAGTCCAAATTCAGGGTGTCAGCTCCAGGGGAAGGCTTTCTCCATCGGCTCTGCAGGAAGGTCCATGTCATCAATCTTCCCTTGGTCTGGGAGCTTCTCTGCACAGGAACCTCAGGTCCAAAGGACGCGCTCTGCTCACGGCACTACTTTCTTGGTGGTACGAGGTTCCCGATTCTCCACTTGCTTCCCTTTCATCTCTTATAACAGATAAAAGGTGGTGCAGGCCACACCCCAGGGAAACTCCCTTTACGTTGGATCAGGGATGAGACCTGGGTTAGGGTGGTGTTACAATCCCACCCTAATCCTCTGTAAAATTACAGTCACAAAATGGAGGACAACCACACAACACTGGGAATCATGGCCTAGCCAAATTGATACACACATTTTTTGGGGTCACAATTCAATCCATGACAGTGACCCACGTGTGAACCTCTCTTTCAGTGTATCTCTGTGTGAGTTTGTTGTCAAGGCGCGGGTAGGTTTTTGCTCTGCCTCTGTAGAGTGCCCTAGTGGCGCAGTGGTTAAGAGCTCAGCTGCTAACCAAAAGGTCAGCAGTTCAAATCCACCAGCCGCTCCTTGGAAACCTATGGGGCAGTTCTACTTTGTCCTATAGGATCGCTATGAGTAGGAATCGACTCAACAGCAATGGGTTTCTGTCTGTTTGCTTGAGCAGCTCAGTAACTCAGCAGAGAAAATTTTCCCTTCTGGGAGAGTGGGAAAATATAGCTCACCAGGGCAGTATGGGGTCAAGGCTTTATAATCACACATAAATCACAGGACATGCTGGCGTGTGATCTTTAGCTCCCCGTGGAGCTGGGATTTATACACATTTAAAAGAGGGAGAGCTGACTTTACGTGCACGAGTGTGTCATTTCTGTATGTTTTTATGTCTTTATTTGATGTGTTTGTCACCCTGTCTCCAAGGCGGTATCTATGTCTATACGTCAGCATATATTTGTGAGCCCATGTTGAACACTGTTTCCAGTGATTTTATCTTTGATATAACAAAGGGTTAAAGCACAAACTCCACAGTCAGACAATCCTAGGACAAGTTCATTACCTTCACTCACCTCAGCTTCCTCACGGGGATAATAATAGCGCTAACCTCACAAAGTTCTGCTGAGGATTAAACGAGATCATGTTACGTACCAGGCACAGACACAACTCCGTTAACAGTCCTATCTTTGGATGTGTTCCTCCCCTCTGATAGCCATATCTCCATAGTTGCGACTGTAATGGGTGATAGCTCAGCCAGATTATAAAACTGATTTGGGGCAGAACATGGATCTTAATTCTCTTTAACGATACTCATGACACCTCAGTGCCACCTTAGTGCCATGTACATAGACGATCTTGTGAAATGAATTAAACAAGCACGTGAAGCAGGACTGGTGTGTGATGTATGCCCACACCGGAAGTACATGGAGGTGACAGCATAGTTACAACACAGCCCAGCCTGGCTTTGGGGTTCCCATGGTCTCTACTACACATCCTGTCCCACGTCTCTCTGCAATCCCAGGCTCCCTCCCTCATGTCTCAGCCTGGCCTGACACACATAGAAAGGCTTCCTTCCTCTGTTCTCTGCTCCCCCTACCCCAGGGCACCACCTGGGTGCTGGCTAAGGCTGTGATTCTTTCATGGGTGAGATGGGCGGGTACAGGCGTGCTCTCCAATCTACGCGATGTGTTCTTCCTTTACAGCATGTACGTGTGCTGTGTGTGTGTTTGTGCATCACTGCTGAGGTCTGTGTGATGTCTTCTGCACTATAGCAGGTACATGTGATTGTGTGTGTGATGGGCCTCGTGCCTGGGTTTGCGCTCCTCCCATTATCACAGTTACGTAATTGTCTGTCGGTGGAGTCGGGCCTGGGCTATGGGCTCCCCCTGCTGGCAGCCTCTGGAACCCACAGTCTGGGGAGGGGTGCTTGGAAGAAGCTACTGTTCTCCTAGGGCCTTACTCTCTCTGTAGACTTCAGCCCAGCCCTCAACACCTTCCTGTCTCCAGCTCCCTCCCAGCCCGAAGCCAGAGGGTCAGGGATAGTTCCTCAGCTCCCTGAGCATCCCCTCTCGCAACACTCATGCTGGGGTTTGGTTATTACTTGTTTACAGTATGTTTCCCTGGCACAACTGTATGTTCCCTGAGGACAGGGGACCAGGTCAGCCTTGTTCACCACTGCATCTCCAGTGCCCAGCACAGGGCCTGGCCCATCAGTATTTGTTGAGCGAATGGGTTTATAGGGTGGAGAGACTTGGGATGAGAGACAGTGGGCTGAGGTGGGAAGAGATGGGGCTTGGGGGACAGATAGGCCTTGGCTAAAGTCACTCCTTGGCCACTTACAAGCTGTGTGGCCTTGGGCAAAATACTTAACCCTTCTGAACCTTAAGTTTCTTGTCTATTAAATGACACCATCTTGCAAAATATGCTGTAAAGACGAGAAATAATATCTAAAAAGGCCTTATCGTGGCATTCCATAAATGGTATCTACTATTATTATTACTATGATTGACAACATCTTTCATCCCCCAAGCATCAGGAAGGCATACATCCACCCAAACAAAAACCCAAACCAAACCAAACTTGCTGCCATTGAGTCGATTCTGACTCACAGTGACCCAAACAAAAGGAGAGTGATTTTTCTACAGAAGCTTCCCTATGACTTCCAGTTTTCATCTAGCTCAGTCGGGCCTCTGAATGGAGTTGGATGAAATGGGTCTGGAGAAACCAGGCTGTGCAATGCCAGAGTGGGAATCAACTGGGACTCTGCTGCCCTGTTCCTGGCCCCATCCTGGAAGTATTGGGTGTGGAGGGCTGGACCTCTGACTTCCCTTCAGGGTCCCCAGCATTCCTCCTCAGAGCTTCTCTGGTTCCTCCAAGGCTCCCAAATGTGGCTTCAAGCAGCAACTCCTCAAGCGTCTCCTCTGAGCCAAGCACTGTGCCAGGCTCTGGGAATAGAAAGTCAAAGAAGGTCTGGTCTAGTGTTTGCCATTTCTCCTCTCTGGGCCTCAGTTTCCTCCCCTGGGATGAGTGGAAGGATGGGGAAGATGAGGAGGTTGGAGGGTGAGGGGTGCTGGATGAGCTCTGGAGTCACCCTTCCAGCAGCGGCCACTTGGGCAGCCTTAGCTTTGCAGACCTGGCTGTCCCTCCCTGCATTCTGGCGCTAGCCTTCCTGCTCCTCCCCCACGCCCCCTTTCTCCACAGCTGAGGAGGGAGAAGAAACCAAACAAAACCAAACTCCTTGCCATCGAGTCAATTCCAACTCATAGAGACCCTATAGTTCTTGGGAAGGATGCTTCCTCCATTCTTCCCCCTCCCGGGCAGGCCCTACCCTTCTCAACACAGAGCGAGTTCCGTATCTCCTCTCCAGAAATTGAGACTCCTTCACCTGAACCCTGGGCTCACCCTCTCCTTAGGTCTGAACTAAACCTCTTAGGAAGTAGTTTAAATAATTCAAAAACAAAAGACAAAAATCTATCTTCTATTTCGCATTACACCGAGCCAAGCACCTCATGTACCTTAGCTCAATTAACAGCCGTAATAACCCACCGTACTGGATGCTGTCCCCCTCAATTTGCTGATGAGGAAACTGAGAAGGCTGAAGGCCGTTAAGCAATTTGACCAGGATCCCACAACCAGGAAGTGATGGCATCCAGACGACCCACGCTCCCAAACCACTTTCCTTTAGTTCTGCCCTCTGAGGGGGTGGTAAACAGGTCACCAGTGGCCTTCGGGAGCCCTGAAGCGCCTTTCCGCCTAGACCCGGGGGTCCCGCCCACTCCAACTTCCGAAGGGTTTGCAGCGAGGCCTAGCGGCTCAGAACAAACAACTGGATTCTAAGTGCGTGGCCACAGTCACCTCACCGACCCCAGGTCCCTACACCCAGCTTTTCTGGGGCGGGGCGGGCCGTGGCCCGGGGAGGGGCGGGGCCGTGCCAGGAAAGAGGCGGGGCGGGCCCAGAGTCCAGGGAGGGGCCGGGGCCGGGGCCAAACAGGGGCGGGGAGGGGGCGGGCCCTGGGCGGGGCGGGAATCGCCTCCCTGAGCCGCGGGAGGAGGGAGGGAAAGCAGGGGGGGAAGGAGGGAGGGGACTCGGCAGCCACCGCTCAGCTCCGCTCCGCGCAATCACGCCTCGCTGCTCGGCTTCTTGCCCCCCATCCGGGCATGCGCCCCCCGCGCCCCCGGCCCCTCAGAGCCCTCACCACCCCCCGGAGCCTCCCCAGAGCCGGTTGCTCAAAATGGGCGCCCTTTGCCCCTCGCCGCTGCCGCCGCCGCCACTGCTGATGTTACTGCTAATGCTAGGTAAGCCCCGCCCCGGCCCCGATCCCGGCCCCCAGCCCCACTGGACAGGTGTCTGCCACCGGCCGAGCAGTCCTGCCCGCCTCCCCGGCATTTCGGCGTCCCTCGCACCCCCATTCTCCGTCAGGGGCGCCTCCAGTCTCCCCGGGCTCAGCGCCCAGCTGCCCTTTGTGGCCGCCCGCTCAGCCAGTCATGAGGAGGGTGAGGGCTCCCGAGCTCTAGGCCCCGGGCTAGGGCACAGGGCCCCCACCCCATACCCACCCCGTACCTCCCGCATCCCCCAGGTACTGCCTCTAGGCACCGCCAGGCTTCCGGGCCTGGCCCCACTTCTCAGCTAGCATACCCAGGTCCTAGGGCACATAGTGCGACTCCTTTCTGCCCCACACTCGGCTCAGGCCCGGCCTTGGGTGCCCGCCCTGCGTGGGCAGACACTGCGCGTCTTCATAATTGCCCCGGAGTTGGCCGGAGGCCCGGGGGCTGGCTCTGCCCACGATCTTCGAAGTAAGTCTCCCCTAATTGCCCCCCTCCCCTCTACTCACAGTTCCTTATCTGAGGTTGGGGGGCAGTTCCGTCTCTCACCCTGATCTCCACCCTAAGGTGGTCTCTCTTTGCCTCTCCTCTTCCAGATTACACTTGACTCTGCGGCCTCCCCCCTCCCCCCCGACCCCGACCTCATCACACCTTACCCCCAGCTACCCTGCTTCAGCAGAACCCAGGCTCCATGGAGATAGGCCCTGGGATCTCTAAGCACCCTGCATTTGTGCGGTGGGGTGTGCATGGTGGAGTGTTCTGGCGCATTCCTGTATCACTGTGTGGGGTAGTGACAGTGGATGATGGGTTTTGGCCTGAACTGGAGGGCTTCCTGTAGGAGGTGGCCTGGGGAGGAGTGTGGCATCTAGACAGTGAAAGTGCCTGTATAGATGTTCAGGGCATTGAGCCCTTGAAAGAAGAGCACAGCGTTGAGAGGTGGGGAGAAGGGTGTCGGTGGTGGTGGCTTTGGTGCCAGAATTTGGAGCTGCTGTGGTGAGGGCAGAGGCTGATGGTTGCCCAGCTGCCTGGTTCTGGACCAGAGCTCCACAGCAGCACGAGCAGCGTCTCCACCTGCTGCATCGGTCCTTGGGCCCTATGGGGCTAGGATGAGTACTTTCCTTGAGGCCCTGCGGTGTAACAGGAGGATGTACACACAGCAAGGAGCCATGGGGCCTGGTTGCCTAGCACTTCGCCCGTTTTCCCCAGTGGGCAACGAGGAGCGGGGAGGGGGGAGGTGGGCAAGTGCGAAGAAAAGCCTGTGGAGAGCATGTGGGCACTTGGCGCTCACTTCACAGATGGCGCCATGGCACAGATGAGGAAGATGATTTTCCGTGCCCCCGAAAACCTCTAGTGAGTGCTGGGGCCAGCATTTGAACCCAGTGTGACCTGAAAGCAGGCCTCTTTGCTCTCCCTCTCCTCTCTGTGGCTAACGCAGCGGAGGGCGGAGGGCGCGGGCTGGGAAGAGAGCTGCGTGTGCCAGCTGGATTTCCCAAGGCAGTGAGGGTAACTTTCCCATGGGGATCTCCAAGCATCAGCAGTAATGGAGCCAGGAAGGTGGGAGGGGGCCGTTCTGAGCAAAGTCAGTCCCAAGGCAGAGGCAACAACCGTGTGGAAGGTGTCAGCTCCACTGTCTCGCCATCACCCTGATTATGAAATAAGCCTCGGGCAGGGCCCTCCTGAGTCACACACTCACTGTCCAAGCTGAAAGCTCTTAGCTCTGCTCCAGTGTGGAAGTTGAGGCGGCCTGGGAGGGGAAGAGCCGGGCCTGAGGCCAGACAGCTAGAGCTGGACGTGGGGGTAGAAATGGCACCCCCACCTCCTGACTCCCAGGCTGTGTTCTAACCAACTGCCCATGAGTTCACCCCGTGATTCAGCCGCAGGCAGAGGGGGCTGAGTACCCAGCTCTGGTAGAGTCAAGGGGAGCTGCTCTGGAGAACTGGAGGGCCACATTGTTTGACCACAGACGCCTGGGTATTTTCCTCCAGTCCCTACAGAAAGGCCGTGGGTATCCCCCTGGCAGGCCTGGAAGTGACACTTCTGGTTGGTGAGGTCAGTCCCATCTGGCCTTAACCTAGAGTTTCCCCATTTCCTCCTTGACTTTCTTCCTCTGCAAAGGCGTGCGGAAGTCATCCAGGGGCAGTAAGATCTTGCCCAGGAGACTATACTTCTGCCTTACCTTTCTCATCTGTAAAATGGGGAGAGGGAGCTGACCCTGCCCTCCATACATTCTGGGGCTCTGATCTTATCTAGCGGGGTTATGGAAGGAGAGAAGGAAGAAGCTGAGCCCTCAAGGCTACCAGGAGTATCTGGGGGCTGGGTAGGGCATAGGGTGGGGGTGGAATGAAGAAGAGAGTTTGGCCTCTCTGCCTTGGGAAAGGGCAGCTGAGGTCTCAGAGCCTTCCTACAGAAAGGGAGCCATATGTAAATAATACCCCGTATGCAAATGCAGGCTTTTGTTAGAGGGTTGTGGAGGGGGCGGATTGTGCCACAGCTGGGCTGCATTGGGGGAAGGGATCTTCTTCCCCCCGGGGCCTGGGCAGAGACTGGTTCTTGCCCCAGGAGCCTCAGCTGTCTCTGTAGCCCTGTGGGGTGGAGAAGCAGTGAGCTCATGGCGCAGCTGGAGGCGGGAGGGCACCACGGGATGAGAACTGACTGGGTCTGTGCCCTGGCCCAACTCAGGCCACTGGCTCCATTGTCTGGAACCCCTGGCTCAGGTGACACAACTGAGCCAACCAGCCCTTCTCAGCAAGATTTTGTCAGCTCCCTTCAAGCAAAGGAGGGGGACATGTGGTGCCAGAATTTTTTAGCCAGGAGGCTGCCCTGGCTGGGCCCTGACGGAGGAGTGGGGGGGACTGCAGATGTGGGGTGGGGGTATGTAGGGAGTTGTGGGAAATGCGGGAACAGCTGGAATAGAGGAATTGCTAAGTCAGGAGCCAGATGTACTCCTTTCTGCCCTTGGACAACTCTCCTGGTCTTCCAGAAATGGGATGTTTCTGAGTTCAGAGGCAAACCTAGGCCTACACCATCTCCTGGGGACGCAGGTGTCTTACCTCGCAGCATCCTTCCCTGCTCTCAGGACAGGGCCCAGGCTGTCTGCCAGCTTCCCCCCTGGTTCCCTTGATTTTCACGAGCCAGAATCAGAACGGTGCTGCTGGCAGTGGGGCTGCAGCAGGGGCCCAGGCACCCCCAACTCCTCTTGCCTTTCTTTACAGGAGGTGGGTGCTGTGCCCGGGAGGTGCTGGTCCCCGAGGGGCCCCTGTACCGAGTGATCGGCACAGCCATCTCCATCTTCTGCAATGTCAGCGGCTACGAGGGCCCCGCCCAGCAGGACTTCGAGTGGTTCCTGTATAGACCCGAGGCCCCAGACGCTGCCCTGGGCATCATCAGTACCAAGGACACCCAGTTCTCCTACACCATCTTCGGGCCTCGGGTGGCGGCTGGTGAGGTGCAGGTGCAGCGTCTGCAGGGTGACGCCGTCGTGCTCAAGATTGCCCGCCTGCAGGCCCAGGATGCTGGCATTTATGAGTGCTACACACCCTCCACAGATGCCCGCTACCTGGGCAGCTACAGCGGCAAGGTGGAGCTGAGAGGTACTGGGCTCTGGGAGAGGGTCAGGCCATACCCACCCTTAAAGCAGAAAGTCAGGGCCAGGAGAGACCTATATAACCACCCTCAGGTTTTCAGCTGAAGAACCTGAGGCCCAAAGAGATTAAGTGACTTGCACAAAGTCACCCAACAAGTTAGTGGCCCGTCTGGAATCAAAGCCTGATCTCTTCGTTCCAGTCCATCGCTCTCCTGTTTATATGTAGCTACTTCTTGGGAAAAGGGCCAGCGTCCTTAAGCATTCCCCGATAGGGTGGGGAAGCTGGGTGGGCTGAACAGACTCCTCTCCTGGAGATTCCAGGGTCCAGATCTGGTGGGAAGAGAGGAGACAAAGCAGAAGTTGGGTAGCAGGAGTTAGGCCACGTGACATTCTTGTTCTTTTAAGTTACTTTGTCTTCTGAGAAGGAAGACAGGGCCATTTTTCTGAGTATTGCAAAGAGGACAGTCCTGAACATAAGCGTGAGTAGGCAATGGGCTGGTTCTATTAAATTCAAAAAGTATTTATTGAGCGCCTGGGGTGTGCCTGGAGCTGTGCTTGGCACCACTGGGTTACAGGAAAAATACAACACGTAGTCTTTGCCCTCCAGGAGCTCAGTCTCTTTAGGGAAATAGGCTGTACGCAGGGGAGACAGTTACAAGAACTACCAGCGCCCAGGCCTCCCTCATTCTGCTGTTCTCTCCAGTTCTTCCAGATGTGCTACAGGTGTCTGCAACCCTCCCAGGGCCCCGAGGCCGCCAGGCCCCAGCCTCACCCCCTCGCCTGACGGTGCATGAGGGGCAGGAGCTGGCCCTGGGCTGCCTGGCGCGGACGAGCACGCAGAAGCACACACATCTGGCGGTGTCCTTTGGGCGAGCTGTGCCCGAGGCGCCAGTGGGGCGAGCGACTCTGCAGGAGGTGGTGGGACTCCGGCCAGACTTGGCCGTGGAGGCAGGAGCACCGTATGCTGAGCGTCTGGCTGCAGGGGAGGTGCGACTGGGCAAGGAGGGGGCTGACCGCTACCGCATGGTGGTGGGAGGCGCCCAGGCGGACGACGCAGGCACCTACCACTGCACGGCCGCCGAGTGGATTCAGGATCCCGACGGCAGCTGGGCCCAGATCGGGGAGAAGAGGGCTGTCCTGGCCCACGTGGACGTGCAGACGTTGTGTGAGTGCCACACACCCCCAGCAGGGTCTGGGAGGGATTGCATCTCAGTGGGCACCATGGCCAGTGGGCACAGGTAGTCACTGCCGGGCTCTGGGGAACCTACCATCCCTGGGTGAGCAGCCTCTCAGCATCAGTTTCCTCTCTATCCATGGTGGGCTTTCTCTGCTCAGGAATTGGCTGTGAAAATAGGAGGGCCATGGCCGAGGGGTGAGATTCAGGTCCTTGGGTGGGAAGATGGTCATGCCTGGGAGTTGGGGGCCCTGTGGGGGCAGACAGGGGGTCTTGAAGTTGCTGCTGTTACAGAAGGAACTGTGGTTGGCCATCAGGAGCCTAGGTGCCCCCTCCTGCCTCCATGACACTCTTCCCCCCTCCTGTGTTTCAGCCAGCCAGCTGGCAGTGACGGTGGGGCCTGGGGAACGTCGGATTGGCCCCGGGGAGCACTTGGAACTGCTGTGCAATGTGTCGGGGGCACTGCCCCCGCCAGGCCGTCATGCTGCCTACTCTGTGGGCTGGGAGATGGCACCTGCCGGGGCGCCTGGGCCTGGCCGCCTGGTGGCTCAGCTGGACACTGAGGGTGTGGGCAGCCTCGGCCCTGGCTATGAGGGTCGGCACATTGCCATGGAGAAGGTGGCGTCCAGGACCTATCGGCTGCGGCTGGAGGCTGCCAGGCCTGGTGATGCAGGCACCTACCGCTGCCTCGCCAAAGCCTACGTCCGAGGGTCTGGGGCCCGGCTTCGTGAAGCAGCCAGCGCCCGCTCCCGGCCCCTCCCCGTGCACGTGCGGGAGGAAGGTGAGAGGCTTTGGGGTAGGTGAGAGGGGTCAGGCTCTTGACAGGGTTTGGGGCTTATAGAACCTTCTTTCTTCTAGCTCCACGCCTTCTCTCCCTCCTTAGCTTTCTTTCTCCCATCAGCTCCCTCCATCCTGCAGCGTCTCACACTCCTCTTCTTCCAAGATTGGGGATGTCTGAGTTCCCTGGAGTGTTGCGTGGACAGGAGCTCTAGCCCCATGCCCCTGCCCTTCACCCGCTTACCCCATGCACCCTGTTCAACAGGTGTGGTGCTGGAGGCAGTGGCCTGGCTAGCTGGAGGCACCGTGTACCGGGGAGAGACCGCGTCCCTGCTCTGCAACATCTCTGTGCGGGGTGGTCCCCCAGGGCTGCGGCTGGCCGCCAACTGGTGGGTGGAGCGGCAGGAGGAGGGGGAGCTGGGCACAGCCCCTGCCCAGCTGGTGGGTGGCGTGGACCAGAATGGTGTGGCAGAGCTGGGAGTCCGGCCCGGGGGAGGCCCTGTCAGTGTGGAGCTGGTGGGGCCCCGAAGCCACCGGCTGAGACTGCACGCCCTAGGGCCCCAGGATGAAGGCGCGTACCACTGTGCGCCCAGCGCCTGGGTGCAGCATACTGACTACAGCTGGTACCAGGCGGGCAGTGCCCGCTCAGGGCCCGTCACGGTCTACCCCTACACGCATGGTGAGTGACATCACCCCCACCCTCCTCACCCTACCTTCCTCCCAGCCCAGGGCCCATCCTTCCCTTTCCATCTTATCCCCCTGCTACTATCCTCTCTGTCTTCTCGTCACTCTGCCTCTTTCGCATGAAAAGCCTGAGAAACCAGCTTTCAGCCTCCAGTACCCGTCTGCACCAGGGTGGCTGAAATGCTGAGAGAGCAGGGAGGGGGCAGGGAAGGGGCTGTCTGTGGGTGGAGGGAGGTGGGTCCTGGGAACCTGCTGGGGAAAGTACCGGGAGACAAGGGTGACCGTGGGTGGGGACCATGGCACTGCAGCTGAACACAGCCATCCTCTCACCCAGCCCTGGACACCCTGTTCGTGCCCCTGCTGGTGGGCACAGGGGCGGCCCTAGTCACCGGAGCCACCGTTCTTGGCACCATCACCTGCTGCTTCATGAAGAGGCTGCGCAAACGGTGATCGCTCCTTCCCCAGGTGAGGGAGCAGAGCCCCACAGCCTTGTCTTCCTCCAGCCTCCCATTCCCCGGTCCTGGAGGAGGGGCAGCCAGCTCTCCATTCTGCCCCATTGCCCTCCTGGGATCCTGCTGCTGGCGGGGAAAGCCAGGAGGGAGTGCTACCCTGGGCTCGCTCTCCTTAGCCCACGCCATGCTGTCTCTCCAGTTCTTGTAGGTGTCGACTGTCTTCCAGCCCAGCTCCAAGCCCTCCTCTGGTTGCCTGGATACCCTCTCCCTCTGCCCGCTGCCCTTCCTTTAATTTATTTGACCTGGCCCCCACACAGAGTGGGGGACATGGACCCCACACCCTAGCCCTTTCCTCCCAAGTGGAGACCTCCCAGCCTCCTCCCGCTGGCCTTCTCTCGATCTCATACCCATCCCACAGGGAGGGCATTCCCTGTCCTAGAATTAATTTTTCTAAAATGTGAATAAACTGGTTTTATAAAATCCAGGGCTGGCTGTGTCTTCCCTGCCAGGAGGCTAGAAAGGGCAGGAGTGTGTAGCAGGGTGGTCGATGGGGGCTGACAACCTATTCTGGACAACCCAGGCCTCTCCCACCACAAACACCATCTGGCCTCTTTGGGCTGTGCCACGCCCCCCAGGAGGGGACACCTGGGTCCCATCTGCTGCCAGAGCTGTTAGCACCAAGCCTATTCTTGATCGGACTCCTGTTGGGGAGGGGAACACAGAAAGGGGGGCTGAGTTCCAGCCGAGATTGCCCCCTTCCCTCCCCTAGCCTTCTAGGTTATATAGGGAAGGGGCTTCCAGCGACAGGTCCTGTTCCCAGTTCTCTAGACTCTTCAACATCCCTCTGCCTGTCATTCTCCTGGTCGGGTTAGTCTTGGCCTGACTCCTCCCACCAAAGCCTCCGCTTCTTTCCTCCTGACCTTAATTATCCTGTCTGACAGCAGAATTAAAGAAGCCCCAGAAGACAGCTGCCTGGGTGGCTGGGACAGCAGCCTGGGGAGGGTCTGTGGGTCCACAGAGCCACTGCAGACATCTACCCATAGCCTGCCCCACCGGCCCCAGCTTTACCCCTCCTCCAGTGCCCCAAAGACCCCCTGAATTTATCTTTGCCGAAGGATGTTCTGATGGCATAGTGGTTAAGAGCTACGGCTGCTAACCAATAGGTTGGCAGTTTGAATCCACCAGGTGCTCCTTGGAAACCCTATGCCGCAGTTCTACTCTGTCCTATCAGGCTGATGGCAATGGGTTTGGAAGGATGCTCCAATCCTAGAACTCCTAGCTGCACTGTACCATAAGAATCACCCACTCTACCTCTTTCAATTCCATTTTTAAACACTGAGCATTACTAGTTTGCCAAGTGTTATTTTTACAGATGAGGAAAGTGAGGCCCAGAGCCATCAAGCTAATTAGTGATGATGTCAGCACTAGAACCCAGGTCTCCAGGCTCCTGGTTCAGTGCTCTGCACTGTATAATGGTGCTCTTGAGCGGTGACTGAGTGGTGAGAGGTGTGGTGGGCTCTCAGTGACTTCAGGGGGCAAGCGGATCCTGTTCCAACCTCAGTTTCTCTGCCCGGTCAATCACAATGGCTTAACTACAGTGTAAGGATATGCACGCGTGGATACTGGGCGACCCACCCTGTGCCATCCAGACTTCAGCTGTTTCATAGAATTCAACATAAGCGACGCCCCACCCACCCCACCATTGGTCTGGGGGGAACATCAAATGCCAGGGTTCAGGGACTCCGTCTTTCACTGATGGTGACGCAAGTGGCCCTGTGACCTGAAGCAGAGACATCCATGCTTAGACTGGAGGGAGGGACTGGGTTTTGGGTCCCCTCTGAGTGGGCCCCAGCTGGGATGAGCCCCCTCCACAATTCCCTTTCCTGCTTCCAGGAGGCGCAGGGCCCCATGGGACCCTCAGCTTTCCGGCCTGGAAAAGAGCAGACTCGGGTGCTTTTCCCTGAGGGGCTCCGGTTTTTATTAAAGGACAGGAGTGGGGTGTAGCCAGGGCCAAGGAGTGGAGGTCCTTGCTGGGCCGTGCTCCCGAGGGCTAGGTCTCCTTGGTGGGCCGACACTCTCCTCCCAGGAGGCCAGCCTCAGATGCCCTGGATCTCTGCCCCTTTTCCGCCTGCTGTTGCTCCTCCCTCACCGCCCTCACCATCCCTGGGGGCTGCCCCTCTTATCTGGGATGAGACCAGGAAGGTGGGGGAGGTGGGATGGGAATCTGGGGGGCCTGGTCACAGCTGGGCAGGCAGCAGACCCCAGACACATCCAGATGTTTGGGCTCCTTTCTCACTGTCTCTTCCCCACTCACACCTGCCTCTTAAGTCCTAGAGGAATCCCTTCTCTGGCCACTGATGCCCTCCCTACCTGCTCAGCTCCCCTGCGCCTGCCCAGAGATCACTTCCACTAGCTATCTCACCCGCTCATTTCCCAAAACACCATCTCCAGCTTGTCATGGCCCCGTTTTCACTGACAGTCATGCTCCTGGGCCCAGAGTTAAACTCCTTAGCCTGGGCTTCAGGGTCCCCTTTGCCACCACAATACTCCATCCTCTGCATTTCCTGTTTCCCACCCTCCCCTCATGCTCCCCAGGAGCTTCAGCTGCTCCTCAGCTGACATGCCCCACCACCTGATGGGACCTCCAAGCTGTGCTTAGAGTCCTGGTTCTCAAACTGTCGTCCCCAGAACAGCAACATCAGCATAGCTGGGCCTTGCTCGATGCTTAGCTTTCTGGCCACCAAGAGCCCCACTCCCTGCTCTGAGCAGGTGCTCAGATTCTCTAGAGTTGTAGTTTGCTCAATACCCACAGGCTGGTCTACGGTTCAGTTGCCGCAGGCATATTTCTCTGTTTTTCCTGTGTACACTGTATTCTGAGGATGGGAACCAGGTCCCTGAATGTCCACACCAAAAGGATCAGTGCTGTACCTGCCAGGCACCCAGTCACTGGTTTGAATGCCTTCCCCCTCCAAGTGCCCCAGGGCAAACTCTGCTTTCCCAAGGGCCCCCTGTGTCCAGCTCTAGGGACCGCATCTTGCCAGCTCTCTCCCCTGGCCCTTTTTCCTCCTCGGGACCTCTCCCTCTCCTCCCACCTCTGCCTTGGCGCCTATGAGCTCTTGGTCCACTGTCAGAAAACAGCCATCCCTGGTTCTCCCTTCCCAGGCCCTGCTGCCCGGCTCCAGCATCCTCTCTACTGCCCACTTCCCTGCACAAATGGACTAAGGGCATTCACACCCTCCTGAGCCTCCCAGCAGCCCATCATCCTCCTGTCCAGCCTGTCACAGTGGTGGGAAGGGGGCTGGGAGGGCACCCCCCCCTCATCTGTGCCCACCTCCACCCAGCTTTCTCTCCTCTGGCTCACCTTAGACTATTGTGTACAGGTGTGCATACACAGGGGAGCTGGCTGAGAAGGTGAGTGGGGCTGAAATCCAGCCCATGCTCTGCTCCCCAATCCATGCACCCTGGTTTGGGAGAGCATCTGTCTGGAGGAAAAGGGCGCCTTTTAGGATTTGCATAAAGGCACTCTAGGGGATAGTGGCAGCCCTGAGTACACCACCTGTCTGGCAGTCCATTCACAGATCCATCATCTGCCACCATCTTCCCATCCAACCCCCTATAAGTCCATCCTTCTGTCCATCCATCAACCCATGAGCAGATGTGAAGGTCAATCACAGACAGGCTGATTTGTTCACCCCTCCCCACCCCTCCGTTCTGAAATCACCACCCCTTCCTTCTACATTGGATCCTAGACTCAAGATTCTGAGGGGGCCTCTCCAGCTTTAGAACTTCCCCAGGGACCTTGCCTGCCTCCTCCTCCTCCACTTCCCATATCCAGCTCCCCAAGTGCCTGCATCTGGCCCCCGGTCTGCCGCAGGGGATCTAGAGGAAGCTGGTCACACTTTGGACTCATTCTCTGGGGGTGGCAGGCAGCCATTCTGCTCCTTGTCAGCCCCAGCACCCCCACCCGACCCCTCTCCTGAGCCCTCCTCCTCCACCTTCTCATCCAGCCGGCTGGCGATGGACCAGTAGAGATGGGCATCAAGGCGGGCTGCAGCCTCAGCCAGCTCCCGGGCGCTGCAGGAGGGTGTGGGCACCTCAAAGGTTTCATGGAAGCTGGCGTAGTCCACCTCGTAGAAGCCGTCCTCCAGGGTCAGCACCGATGTAAAGCGGTGGCCCCATAGCACCTCATCCACCAGGTAGGAGCTCCGAGCTTGGCATGTCATTCCTGGGGGCAGGGACATGGGTCAAGGGGGCCCCAGTCCCAGGCTTCCCTCTCCTGCCTCTCATCCCACAACCCTATGCCCAGCACCTTCCTTCCATCCCTTCCCAAGGGCCCCACCCCTTGGCCTAGCCCCTTCTCTCCACTTCCCAGGCCCTACTTTTGCCCAGCTCCCTCTCCTCCATTTGCCCCAACTTCTCTTAATTTCCAACCCACACTTCCCTCTCCTCTTCATTGGCAATGCCAGGGATGTGGCCATTTGCTACTGAAAACAGAGAAGCTTAACCTTGAAACTGACCTCAGGGACCATCTAGTCCAACTTCCCACTCCTTCAGGACTCCCCGCCGACCATCCCCAACAGTAGGCATCTAGCTTCTGCTTGACCACCTCCCAGGACTGAGAGCTCACTACCTCACAAGAAGCCACTCCTTGGTGTGACAGCCCTAACAGTTGCATTGTTCTTTATATGAACTCAAATCTGATTCCTGTGATTTCTACCCATTGGTTTCATCCCCTGCCAGATGATATCCCCTCAAGTGTCTGAAAAGAGGAGTCTTGAGCTTCTTCATGCCTCTTCTTCCCCAAGCTGAACATCCCTGGTTCCCTCTACCATTCCTCATTTGACCTGATTTCCAAAAATTTTACCTTTTGGATCACAAGCCCAAACGAGCCGAGGACCATTTTTAGGACTCTGAGTGCGATAAACACTCCAACTGCGGCCTGATCCATGCATAAGAGGAGGCCCAACGCCTCTATTCTGGCCATGATGCTTTAGTTAACAGGGCCCAAGATGACATTACATAATCGTTTTTGGAAGCTGCATCACATTGCTACGACATCAAGCCTGTGGCCAACTTAAACCCCCAGTTGCTTTTTCACCAGAGCTCTTCCATGCTGTGCTTACATAAGTGGCTTCTTTTTTTTTAAGGCCTAAATGTAGAATTTTATATTTATTCCTTTTAAATGTCATCTTGTTAGGTTTGGGCTCATTATTCTTGCTTTCACAAGCATTTTGCATCCTGACTCTCTCACCCAAAATATTAACCATCCTTTCCAGTTCTGTCTTTCTAGAAAAATCCGACAAGCTCCCCTCCCTACCTTCTCCACCCCTCCTTCCCCAGCCATCCTTGCCCTGTCTTCCCAGTCAGGTGTGCGCACCCACAGGACAGGGCAGTCTCTTCCTATCCCAGGGTCTCTCCCCCAGCCCATATTCACCTCAGAACAAGGTAGGGGGGCCAAAGAGTGAACATTAGCTAACCAGAGCCTGGCTCTCATCTCCCTGCTCTGAGGCATCTTGGGAACATTGGCATTCTTTGTTTCTGCGGTGGAGGCTGGACAGGAAGCATCCAGTGGGGGAAGGACAGAAAAGGCTATAGGGACACTGAGGAGAGAGGAGCTGGGGATCCCAAAGAGGGGTCTGCACAGGAGTTTCCCTGTAAGGAGAAGGGTCTGCCTGTGACACTGGCTAAAAAGAAGTGACAACTGGAGAGATACAGGGAAAGGGGTGATTCGGGAAGGGCAAAGAGCTGGGGGGAGCCTGGAGAAGTGAGGGGACATTGAGGCAGAGAGAGGTGAAGCCTAGGCCCAGATTGCAGGGGGGCAGGGAAGGGTTTGAAGGCAGCAGCTTTTCAGACAGGCCAGCAGGGGGCAACAGAAACTCATTAGCGGCAGGAACTGCAGAGCCCCCTAGTGGGCCTTTGGTTCTCCACCTGAAATGTCTTTATCCACCTCCCACCTTAAGATCTCGAATTCCGTTTGCTGTCCTGTACTGGTCTTTTCCTGCCTGCTCTCAAACCCTGCACTGTGCAGGTCTGAACTGAAGGTGCTGACATCATAAGTGAGTTGCCAGTTTCTTCTGGGAAGGGGCTAAAAATGTTAAGATCATCTACTTCCCTTGATGGAAGCTTAGATGGATGGGGAAACTGAGGCAGAAATGGAACCAGGTATCAACCTCTCCCCAAGGTCCAGTCTGGGAATAACTCATGCCATGGAAAATGGTCACCACCAAATGCCAGGAGCCGGACTTCTCAGCAATGATCAAGACCCTGAACCTAAACGACCCCGCCTTCCAGCTCAGGACCACTGCGCACTGAGGCCAGACTGCCTGTTTCCAATCCAGACACTACCTGCCACTTATTAGCTTATGACTGTGGACAATTTACTTCACCTTTCGTTGGGGCAATTTCCTCTCTAAAAAATGAGCACAACATACGGTTGTTTTTAGGATTAAATTAGCTCATAGGCATAAAGAACTTTAGAACTGTGCATGACACAGAATAAGCACTCAATGTTAGGTGTCTTCGAGGGGCTCATAGTGACAGGAGCAGATTTTTCTCCCAGAGTCGCTGGGTAGGTTCCGAGCGCCAACCTTTAGATTAGCAGCCGAGCGCTTAACCACTGCGCCAGCAGGGCTCCTAAGCACTCAATGAGTATTAGCTATTATTATTACTCTTCCTTATTTCAAGTGACACCTCTCAGCCCAGGGCCCCAAGTTGAGGCCATTTCGGAGCATTCCTCCAGGCTTTGTCTTGGGTCATTTCTGTTCATCCCTCCTTCCAGGTTCCCCATCTTACCTCAACCTCGAATCTAGCACCAGCCTCCCCAGCCATCCCCCAGCCCACCCTGTGCCCCTCTTCTTGCCCCTGCCTTCCTCAGCCCTGCCCCCAGCCCCAAGTCAGATTCCCCGCCCACCCTTCTCCCCTCCCCGGGCCGGCCCGCACCCGTGGCTTCCACCATGCCCTCAAGGATGACGACGATCTCGAAGTCGTCCCTCTCGAGGGCGCGGCGCGACGCCTCCCAGAAGGGGCTGGCGGCGTCGATCTCGTGGCTGATGACCAGCGGCGAGACGAGGAAGAGGCGGTCGTCACCGGTGTCGAAACCTACGCTGAGGTCGGTCTGGTGCAGCGGGATGAACTCGCCCTCCAGCGTCTGGCGCGAGCGGATGAGCTTGGCGCGGATGGAGGCCTCGACGATGTGCGAGGAGCGCAGGTCGCCCACGCGGAACATGAGGCAGAGGCGCCCGTCGCGCAGCGACACCACGGCGTGCGAGGAGAAGACGAGCGTGGCGGCGCGCTTGTTGGGCTGCGAGATCTTGACGAACATGCAGCCCACCATGAAGGCGTTCACCATGGAGCCCAGGATGGCCTGCAGCAGCAGCAGCACGATGCCCTCGGGGCACTGGTCGGTGATGACGCGGTGCCCGTAGCCGATGGTGGTCTCCGTCTCGATGGAGAAGAGGAAGGCGGCCACGAAGCCGTTGAGGTTGTTGACGCACGGCGTCCACGCGGTGTCCTCCAGGTGCTCCAGGTCGCCGCGGCCGTAGGCGATCAGCCACCAGATGGCGCCGAAGAAGAGCCAGGTGAGCGCGTAGGCGAGCACGAAGAAGAGCAGGCTGAGGCGCCACTGCAGGTCCACCAGCGTGGTGAAGAGGTCGGTCAGGTAGCGGTACGTCTCGCGCACGTTGCCCTGCTGCACGTTGCACCGGCCGTCCTTCTCCACGTAGCGCTGCCGGCCGCGGCGGCGCGGCGGCTCCTCGGCCCCCGGCGAGAAGGCCGCGTTCTCCTGCGCCATGGC
>NW_004444224.1:1383052-1396397 GCF_000243295.1 Trichechus manatus latirostris
GGGGGCCCGAGCTGCCGCCACGCGGGGCCCCTCCCGCGACGCCTGCGCGGCGCCGGGGGTCCTGGAGGAGCTTAATAAAGGTTTGCTAGATTAATGAACCCGCCGGACCTGAGGGCCCCGCACCAACTGCCTGGGGGGCCCTGAGCCAATCACCCGGTGTCTGTGAGCTTCAACTTCCGCGTCAGTAGAATGGGAATAATATGTACAACTGTAGCCGCCCGCCTACCTCAGAAAGTTGTGAGGATCAAAGAGGGTAATGTATATAAATTGGTAGCGCTGTGCGAGTTCGATTATTCTTTTCAGGAGAAGGAGGTTCCAGAGACCTGGAGCCCACCACCTCTAAAAGGCTCGGACAGGGAGGGAGTTTCCCGAAGTCCTTCGACTGTGGGCTCCCGGGGACGGGGAGTAGAGCCCTCCCGGCCCTAAAGATTCCCCCACCCCTTCGCTGGCTAGTGTCCGTGCAGTCCCCTACTTCCTGTTCTCCACAGTTCAGCCTAGCGGTCTAAACTGGCTCTTTTGAGGTTCACCTGAAGATTATACACTGAACATCTTTCCCACTACTTCCTCCCTCTCCTCCCTCTTCTCCCTCACCCACTCCTCTTCCCCCAGTCTTCCTCCCTTCAACAAGCTTACAAAGAAGAAAGAACTGGGGTTTGTAGAAAGTAAGTGAAAAAAATCTCCAGTGGGCAAGGGTCGGCCATTCCCACATTAGCAAATTCCCACCGGACATCCTCCCTGAGGCCTAACCATGATCCTTGCAGTGGTCGTGTCAGCCCCCCTACCCCCAGTTCTTTCCTCCCCGGCCACAGGCCACAGCCCTGGCCTGAGAATGGGGAGAGGGTCTGCTAGGAACACAGCCAGCCAGGGGGAGGGAAGCACAAAGTTCACCCAGAGAACCCCTCCTGTATCCTACTCCTCCTGAGAGATAATAAACCCCATCAAGTGAAGCACTAAGCCCACATTTACTTCCCCACCCCCTCCAGTTCTTTTCCTCCTAGCCTCCTCCTTCCCATAGACTCTCCTACCATCAGCTCCTCCCACCCGCCATATGCCCCAAAGCCCACATTCAAATCCAAGCCCACCTGAATTTGCTTTAAATTCCTCCCACTGAGTATTTCTCTGAGCTGCAATCTGTCCTGAGAGAGAGGCCTAAAGCCCTTACCTAGGCACCAGGGGGCTCTAGGAAGTATAGACCATACAAAGAAACGCCTAGAATAAGGATTCCGGACTCGTTGACCTTCCTTTCTCCCCCCTGGGAATTGCCCTTCCTCTCTTTCTCCAATCTGAGGCCTGACTAGGGGTGGGGGAGCAACAGAAGGATCACAGATGACCTGGATGTTTGACCAGGTCCTGAGAAGAAGCTGCCTGGATATGTAACTCCCAACCCAGCATTCCAGCACTTCAGTGCTGAGGTGAGGTGCTCTGTAGCCAGACTTTTGGGATGTGTGTGTATTGGGGTAGAGGGCAAGAGAAGAAACCAGAGAGGGCTGAGAGTTTAGGGACTCCCCGCCCCGCGTTTATTTTCCAGAAGGAGTCGGGGACACAGAGTCCAGTAGTCCTATTGCAATGGTAGATTAGGGTCTTTCCTTCCCCTGACAATGGACCTTCTTTTCCCTCCCAGCAGCTCAGGACATGGGGAAACGATCTCTAAGCACTGACTGGCCCAGAGGCCCCAAATCATGCAGAAAAGTACCAGGGTCCCACTCAGTTTCAGTCCCAGGGGCGCTTCCAGATGTTCTCTCCGGGTCTTAGGTAATCTGATCCCCAGTCTGCCTCCTTAGACTCTCTGCCCAGGGGTGGGAATGGATCCCTGGCATCTGATAACCCCCAGAACTCTCTCTTTCTCCATTGCTCCAGGGATTCCGGTGACCCGTATTCTGATTGTGTCCCATCTCCTGTCTTCTTGGATGGGGACTGCATTTTTCCTTAATGGAAAAGGAAAGATGTGAAATTGTTGCCTCTTTCCCAGGATCAAGGACTCAGTTTCTGCATCTTCCCTCCAGCACTTCCTGTTCCTCCGACCTACTCTCCATTTCTTGTGCACGCATGCAGTGACCACCTTCTGGAGACCCCAGGACAGCATTCTCCTGGGCCCCTCTCCCTCCCCCGGGGGAGAGTGCTGGGCAGCAAGGAGGGTACTTTTCTGGAAAGGGATCTGGTGGAAACTCCCTCAGGGATCAGCTCTTCCCAAATCCCCACTTGCCTTGGAAATGGGGGCCTAAACCGCAAGTTCCCCGCAACTCAACTCACAGCACGTGGAGAGGAGTGTAGCCGGCAGCAGAAACCCCTGGGGGATGGCGTCCATGCCCCTGACACAGCCCCCCTCCTGGGCTCCCTTGGAGGGTGGGAGCCGGAGACACTGATCTTTCTCCTAAATGTAGCAGCAGCTCTGACTAGGACTTGCTATCTGTGTCATCCCTACTTCCCAGGTTCCCCTGCTCCTCTCTCGTTTCCACAGCAACCAGTCTGGCAACAGCTCCACAGCATCCCCTCCCTTCCCCTGTCCTGGGTACCACTAGAAGCTGATCCACACGCCAGAGCTATTTTTAGCTAAATTCCCTCCTCCTGGACAACTCAGAGCTTGCCTCCTCACCCCCTCAGGAAAAAAAAAAAAAAGGAAAAAGCTGGCATGCTGGCTCTTACTAAGAAGCTCCTTGCCCTGGGGAAACACAGGCCTTAGTGGGTTTGGGAATAAGGAGTTTGGTTTCCTGGGGATTTAGGGACCCATCTGGGAACTGGCAGCTCGTCACCTCCAACAGGAGAGTCTGGGTGCAGGGGCTGCTCCTGGGCCAGGCCCACTATCACAGTCTCCATTTTCCAAGATACCACACTGGCCCAGAAGGAGGTAGCTAGAGAGAAGAGAGCCACCTGAAGAACGGATGTGAAATTGTTGCCTCTATCCAGCATAAAGGACTAGGGGTTCTAGTCTTAGTCACTGATTTGGAATGTGACCCATAGGAGTCACTTCACTTCCCTGAGCCACGGTTGTTCAATCTATCACAGGGTGTGGGTACCTGCAAATAGTTCCTTCCTGTTTAGCTTACTTCACCGGGTGTGCAGATCAAATGAGGCAAGATGAATAGAAGGGCTTTGAACTGTATTTTGTTAATAGCAAAAAGTCTAGAGACAACCGAAAGTTCCAACAGAGGGAAAAGTCTAGGCTAGGGCTTATTAACTATTCATTCAACTGTGATGGAGCCTAGCCAAATGGCAGGCAATGTGCTAGGTGAAGGTGATTATAGAAACAAGACAGCCCTTGCCCATTAGAGGAAACCCTGGTGGTGTAGTGGTTAAGAGCTATGGCTGCTAACCAAAAGGTCAGCAGTTCAAATCCACCAGACGCTCCTTGGAAACCATATGGGGCAGTTCTACTCTGTCCTGTAGGGTTGCTATGAGTTAGCATCGACTTGACGGCCATGTTTTTTTTTTTTTTTCTGCCCATGAGGGGCTCATGATCTAGTGGGGGAGAAAGATACATAATAATTTATTGAACATTAGCTATGAACTAGACACATATCTCATTTACTCTCCATGACAACTATATAAGATTGGCATTATTTCCGTTCATAGATAAGGAAATGAAAACTGAGAATGGTTAAGTGATTTACCAAATGTGTCTGTTATCAGGCAGGGATAGGAGCCAAGCTCACAGGTCTGTATCATTCCACAGGTTCCTTTCACAAGGTTATGCTACCTCAGTAATATAACATCTGTGGAGTATCAATAAAATAGTTTACTGTAACATCATTAAAATTACCGTGTTCATGTATGTGAATGTGTATATCAACACACTGTTAAATTAAAAAATCAGAACATAAAAATATTCTTACAGATTGATCATAACTATAGAAATAGCTGCAAGAACACTGATAAAAATTTTGAAAAAAGTTGGAGAAATGGAAATATTAAATGTTAATTTTTCCCTGGGGAAGTAATTAAAATCAGAGAACCAAAAACCAAACCCATTGCCATCAAGTCAATTCCGACTCATAGCGACTCTGTAGGACAGAGTAAAACTGCCCTATAGGGTTTCCAAGGAACGCCTGGTGGATTTGAACTGTCGACCGTTTGGTTAGCAGCTGCAGCCCTTAACCACTATATCACCAGGGTTTCCAGAATCAGAGAGTGGTATACAAATACAAGGTGGTGGTGTTGTTATCAGTATTATTATACCCAACATATTGACTTACTAGATTCCCTAAAGTTGGACCAAGTGGATAGGAGCTAGAGAGCAGGAATAAACAGAAAAGGACACTGGAGGGTTAGAAGTTCCTGGAATGAACTGGCAAGGTGGGAAAGCAGGGCTGAGCGATATAACCTTGGGAAGTGATGACCTGGGTTCAAATCCCAACTCTGTGTGACTTTGAGCAAGTTACTTGACCTCTCTAAATTTTAGTTTCTTCATCTAAAAAATGAGAATAACCATATTATCCATCTCTTGGGGTTGTTGTGAGGATTACATGGGGCAATGCCTGGCCCATAATAAGTACAAGCAGTCCCTGATTTATGACAATCTCGAGTTACAACGAACCACACTTATGACAGTCTTTTCATCTTATCGTTAATAATATGTACTACATACAATGTCGCAGTGCGTAATTTGCTGATGTTATCATTCTCATGTCAACCCACAAAGACAAATAAAGATCGGATTTTTAAAGATACTGATAATAAAAGGGAACAATAATGAAACCAAAAAAAAAAAAAAAAAGAGGTATTGACTTACATCAGAACCGACTTACGATGGAGTCGTCGGAATGGAATCGTTGTATATCGGGGACTACCTGTACTCAGTAAATGCTAGCTGCTATCTTCCTCTTCCTCCTCCTCCTCACCTTGGGCATTCCAGAGATCTCCTGAAAGCCCCACCTTGGGTGTGCTGCCTTCCTTTGTTCTGGCACTACCCAGTAAGACCTGCAGGGGGCGCTCCCGGTACACTGCCCACCTCTCCTGAGCCTTCTTGCTCTTGTTTCTTCTTGTTCCAAGTGGAAATATCGAGTTTTCAGCCCGAGATTGGCATCAGGAGGGCTGTTAAAGCCGCAGTCAACATCCCTGTCTCCTGGGCCTGGCCCTGTCACCCGAGCCTGGGGACTGCTAGCCTGCCCTTCTCTGTCCTGCCAAGCAACCGCTCTCCTTGGTTCCACTGTGCCAGGAGCTCAGAGAAAAGAAATCAAACTCCTGGGCAAGAACGCATTTGCATAGAGCTGGCCCCATTTCCTGGAGGGGGAATCACAGGGCTGGCAGGGCCCTCCAGAAGGTGTTCTCAGCCAGTCGCCTGTCTCAGTGCGGGCTGCCCGCCTTGCTGACAAGCGGAAGACCACCACTCCCTCCCTTGATGTACTAATCCTGCAAGTCCTAGACTTTACCCTGTTATCTAATCTCAACTCCTTGTTTATCATGGAGCTTGAATAGAGATGGGGAGGGGGGAGGATTCTTAGGTACCAGGATACAGAAAAATAGGCAAGATCCCAGCTTTCAGGTTTTAATGAGAGAAAGAAAGCAAATTTACAAGGAATCAACAAAAATGTCAGTACAGTTGTGATGATGGGAGATTGGGGTTGGGATTGGAGAATGTTGAGGGCAGAAGGGGCACAGCTGGGACCATTCCTGGCCTAAAGAACCTTGGTACAAAGTAGAACAAGGAGCCCCCTCTGGGCTGATGCATTCCCGGTGGCATATAGCTGGGAGAGCAGGTGATACCTTTCAGCTAAAAAAAGTTCCTTTCCTCCGGTAGACATAACTCTGAGCCAGGGTGCAAGGATTGGCAAGCTAAACGCAGGCTACAGTTCAGTCCTCAACTGGCTCCCTCAGTGGATGCCTTTGTGCAGTACACAAACTGTACAACAGTATGTGGCAGCCCTGAGATCAGCAAATCCAGGAAGGCTTCTGTCTTAGTTATCTAGTGCTGCTTTAACAAACAGAAATTTATTCTCTCACAGTTTAGGGGGCTAAAAGTCTGAATTCAGGGTGCCAGCTCCAGGGTGAAGGCTTTCTCTCTCTGTCAGCTCTTGGGGAAGGTCCTTGTCATCAATCTTCCCTGGTCTAGGAGCTTTTCAGCGCAGGGACCCCGGGTCCAAAGGACACTGCTCCTGGCTCTTCTTGCTTGATGTTAATGAGGTCTGTCTCTCTGCTAGCTTCTCTCTTTTATATCTCAAAAGAGATTGACTCAAGGTGCAGCCTAATCTTATAGATTGAGTCCTGCTTCATTAACAGAACCGCCTCTAATTTTGCCTCATTAACATTATGTTGTTGTTGTTGTTAGGTGCCCTGGAGTCATTTCTGACTCATAGCGACCCTATGTACAACAGAATGAAACACTGCCTGGTCCTGTGCCATCCTCATGATCATTGTTATGCTTGAGCCCATGTTGCAGCCACTGTGTCAATCCATCTCTTTGAGGGTCTTCCTCTTTTTTGCTGACCCTCTACTTTACCAAGCATGATATCCTTCTCCAGGGACTGATCCCTCCTGACGATGTTTGCAGCTGTTTCTTCTCATTTTCAGCTATGAAGGTCCCAAAAGCTTGACTTCATCCCTGTCATTAAGGTTGACTCTACTTTGAGGAAGCAGCTCTTCCCCAGTTGTATTTTGCTCTTCCAACCTGAGGGGCTCATCTTCCGGCACCATATCAGACAATGTTCTGCTGCTATTCATAAGGTTTTCATTGGCTAATTTTTTTTCAGAAGTGGACCAAGTCCTTCTTCCTAGTCTGTCTTAGTCTGGAAGTTCAGCTGAAACCTATCCACCATGGGTGACCCTGCTGGTATTTGAATACTGGTGGCATAGTTTCCACCATCGCAGCAACATGCAAGCCCCATTAACATCATAGAGGTAGGATTCACAACACATAGGAAAATCACATCAGATGACAAAATGTTGGATAGTCACACAATACTGGGAATCATGGCCTAGCCAAGTTGACACCTATTTTAGGGGGACACAATTCAATTCATGACAGCTCCCTTGAGCAAGATCATGAGACTTCTTGGGCAAAAGCTTGAAGATAAGAGAGAAAGCATGATGAGGAAGACGGGATGGTTGCGGATATGAGCTTAATCGAGCAAGGAAGTCACCTGGTAGATTATAACAGTTTATATCAATTCAAGAGACATGGAGTCTCAGAAAACTTGCAGCAGAGGAGGAATATGGTTGAAGCAGTCGATGTGGCAAAGACCCGTAGCTGGAGATTAGAGTGAAATGGGAGAGAGGCAGAGCACTGTTCCAGGACAGACAGAGCACCAGCTGGGCTTCTAAGGCTGAGGAGCTTGCTGGCCTGCTGGCTGTCTTCAGTAGAGCAAGAGGATCAGAAGCCTTTTCAAGCACAGATGTATCTTGCTTTATAGGAGGGGTGGAGGTAGACTGGGATTTAAAAGTCATACGGAATTTAGAGGTCCAGTCTTAGCCCTCCTTTTACAAGTAAGGAATGGGTCCTGAGAGAAGAGCCAGGACTAAGACCTATGCCTCCTGCCTCCTGGTTCCTGGTCGTTTCTTCATTCCGTGTTGCCTCCGTCCTACCAAGGTGTATTGGGTGTTGATGGAATTTGTATCAATTGGACCCAATTAGAAAGGCAATAGAGGAGTCACCTAACAGTTAAAGAGATGATTTATTTACTTTTTAAAGGAAAGAGTCTTGTAGTACTTTGATTAATCTCCCTTAACCTATATGTCTTATAAATGTGGGTTCGTGTACATTACATTTGCTTAAAGGAGATGAGATACCTAAATAACCATCCGTTAGTGACTGAGGGATGTAGCTCAGTTCCTGCTTTGGGTTTCTCTTCTGAGGCCTGAATCCTTCAGCTATCAGGGGTCCCACTACTAGTGGAATTTGTTTAGCCCTGTGGGTCGTGAACACCAAAATTACACTTGGAATCCTGTGGTGGACCAAGTCAGTGTCTGTTCTTTCCAGCCAACTCTTCTGACTTGTTAAGATAAGTGTTGCCTATTCTGAACCTGTCATGCCTCCTGACCCAAAGTTTCCTTCATCCTTTTAGTCCGCACCTGCTTTTACCAGCAGAAGCCCTTCATGCTGCCCACTTGTGGATTCTTCTTCCAAAACTGGTGGCTCACCCCTACTCTCTCCCTCTGTTGCTCTGGGGGAGCCCCTGCCCCATTATGAATGAGGCAAAAGAGATGACATCACAGTTGAAAGGAGTGAGTCTAAAAGGAGCAATCGAGGAGAATAAAGAAGACATAACTTACACAACTGAGAGAAAAGAGGAAGGTCCTCAAAGAAAGAGGATTCCCCCAACTGTCATTGTGTATTGTGGACATTGAACATTGTAACCCTGGCAAATTTTTCACATCAACATGTGCCCAGAGATCAAGTCAGATTATGTTTAACCACAAGCTGCTGTCCAGTCGACTCCAACTCATGACAATCCCATGTGTGTCTTTCTAGTATTGCTCTGAGAAAAGTTTGGAATCAATCACACATGTATTCAAATCCCAAATCTAACACTTTCTAGCTATGTTACCATAGGCAAACCATTCTTAACCTCTCTGAACCTCTGCGTCTCCACCTCAGGTAATGTAGCTACCTTGCATAGTAAACACTCACAACTCTTAGTTCCCTGTGCCCCTTATCACTGATTCCCTTTTGAGCTCCTACTGACCGTTTTAGGACTTCCTTTGTGTAAAACATTTTTAAAAGTATAAAAGTGACATTTGGTATTACAAAGGAATATACATGATAAGTATATTTGTATAGGTTACAAAGCATGATTTGAAAACAAAAACTCAATGTAAATTACTCTTTTAAAACAAGAGGAGCCCTGGTGGCACAGTGGTTAAGAGCTCGGCTGCTGACCAAAAGCTTGGCGGTTCGAATCCACCAGCCACTCTTTGGAACCCTATGGGGCAGTTCTACCCGGTCCTATAGGGTCACTGTGAGTCAGAATCGACTCTATGGCAATGGGTTTGGTTTTTTTTTTTTTTTTAAACTAGAATAATACGATGCTGTTGAAGCTGTCTGTGTACTTGTCCACAATTCCGCACCTGTGCCATTCCAGAACTTTTGAAATTCTTTCTAACTGCCCAGTCCCACCCCAGCCTGGTTTAGGGTAGATGAACACTTCTTCTCTACAGAAAGGGTGAGACTCATTTGGCAGAAACTTCTCCACAGACTTTCTCCTTCACCTCAAGGTGTCTGTTTCTGCTCCCGCCCTTTGATTCTTTTTCCCCTCCCCTTTCAGAGGGGTACCCTTAGTGTCAAGTTAAGGAGTTTAAACTGGACCAGTAAGCAAGGGGCGTCTGTTTGGGGTGCTGCAGAGAAGGTGAAGGGTGAGTGCAAGGTCCTGGGCTGGAGTATGAAAAGGACATCCTAAACCAAAAACCAAACCCATTGCTGTCAAGTCGATTCCGACTCATAGCGACCCTATAGGACAAAGTAGAACTGCCCCATAGAGTTTCCAAGGAGTGCCTGGTGGATTTGAACTGCTGACCTTTTGGTTAGCAGCTGTAGCTGTTAACCACTACACCACCAGGGCTCCAAGGATATAATATGGGGGCAGTATAGGATCGCTATGGGTCAGAACTGACTCAACGGCAACGAGTTTGGGTTTTTGAATATTGGTTCAGTGGTAGAATTCTCACCTCCCATCAGGGTGATCTGGGTTTGATTCCTGGCCAAAGCCCCTCCTGCACAACCATCTCTCATTGGAGGCTTGTGTGTTGCTATGATGGTGAACAGGTTTCAGCAGAGCTTCCAGACTCAGATAGACTAGAAAGAAAGGCCTGGTGATCTACTTCTGAAAATCAACCAGTGAAAACTCTATGGATCACAATAGTCTGATTCGCAGCTGATCACAGGGATAGTGTGGGACCAGGCAGTGTTTTGTTCTGTCATGCAAGGGGTTCCTATGATTTGAGGGCCTACTCAATGGCAGCTAACAACAGAGAGAAGTAACAAAGGGAGAGCTGATAGAATTTGGTGGCTTAACTGACATACCAATTAGTGGAAGGGTGAAAAGTAAAGACAACTTTTAATTTTTTAGTGCAATAGACCAGGAGAACACTTACAGAAATAAGGAAGTCAAGAGGACTCCCAGTCTTGGGGAGGAAGATAATGAATTCAGGTTGGGCCTGTTAAGTTAGAGCGGAAATTCCCTACAGGCAACTGGAACTGTGGAAGTGGAACTCCAAAAAGAGTCTAGGCCTAAAGCTAGAGATTTGGGCATCACTCAGAGGTGACAGTTGGAGCTATGGAAGTGATGAAGGCTCAAGGGACAAGACACAGAACGAGACTGAACCTTGGGCAGTAGAGGAGGAAGTGGCTGGAGGTTTGATTGTGTAAGGGCAGTGGAAGGAGATGAAACTGAACTGGCATCAGGTCCAGGTCATGACCAGTCTTCTGTTCCGTGGTAAGGAATTGGACTTGACTTAGAGACAATGGGCAGCCACTGAAGACTTTTAAACCAGGAAGTGACACAGATTTGTGTTTCAGAGAGATGGTACGTTATGGGTGTTCAATTATTTTAAAATGAAGGAATTCGTGATCTGAAGGATTATTAGAGTGGAGAAAGACTGGAGGTAGGAAGAGTAGTTAGGAAGCAGCTGCAATAATCCTGGTGGGAGCAGATGGTGTCCTAGACCACAGCAATGGCAATGGGACAGGGAGGAAGGGAGCAGTATTAGGTTATTTAGAAAGGAGATGTATTTATCAGATAAGGGAGATGAGGAAGAATGAAGAATCTAGGATGACCACCATGTTTGTGGTTGAGTGATGGTGGTGTGTTCACTGTGGTAGAGAATAAATGAAGAGGAGCACTTTTGTGAGCAAGATTACCTGTTGAGTTTGAAATGAACATCCATGTGGGCTGGAGAAATTGACACATGGGTGGTAGCTGAGACCAAATGCTTGGATAACATTTTCTGGGAAATAAAAAGTGCACTCTAAATTCTTGCGAATGAATGCATGAATCATTACAGTTCCTTTGGTTTCTCATCTGTGGTGTCCTCATGTTTATTTTGGAGTTTCCCCCAGAAACTCCAAATCCTTCTCTAGCTCGGAATGACAAGACTGCGGCCCCACCTTCGGGATCTCTTAGATACCTCATTTCTAGTATCTTAGCTCTCATACCAGCCTTACTCAGAGCATTTTACCCTTCCCTTCACCCTCATTGCCTTAGGAAGAGGGGGTATTAGGAGTTTGAAGAAAAAAGCTGGAGATAGTTTTTACGCACATTGTTCTGAGTTGTAGTTCTCTCCTTTCTAAATAAAGTTACTAAAAGAGTAACCTAGACATGTTAACATTTCTTCGCTCTCTAACAGTAACCGCTTCTAATCTGGTTCCCACTTTGATCAGGCTTCAGAAGCTGCTCTCAAATGTCACTAGCGACTTCCTCATTGCCAAATCCAATGCCTCTTCTCTCTCTCTCTGCACCTTCTGACACTGCTAGAATCTTCTCCTTAACGGTCTCTGTTCCTTGACTCTTATGACATCCCACTCTGTCTTTCTCCTGCCTTTTTGGTAGATTCTCTGTCTCTTTCAGTTTTTTCCTCTTTCCTCATCCTCTAAGTGCAGGCATCCCTCACTCTGTGTGCTCGCTCTCTTCTCTCCTCTGTTTACAGTCTTCGTTGGGAGTTCCTCTGCCCTCAGGGCTTCCGCTCACCCACCCTGGCAGCAACTACCTCCTTGTCTCTCTAGTTCTGACCTCTCTCCACACTTCACAGCCTATATTCCCAGCTCTGGACTCAACACTCCCTGTACCCCCACCTCAGTCTCCTCACCAGGCTGGCTCCTTCTCTCGGCTTCCCTGTCCCATTAATGACCTCTCAGTCCTCCTCATCACCAAACTTGAGACCCTAGTGGGATCGCTGAAGCCCCTCTGTTTGGCTCCTCATATCACATTGGTCCCAATGTTTTTTTTTTTTTGTTTGTTTGTTTTCTTTTGATTTTTCTGCACTCTCTGTGACCCATTTTTTCTGTTCTAATTTCCACTGTTACCACCCTGGTTTGGGCTCTTACCTCCATGCCTACATCATTGCAACTACTTTCTATCTAATCCACATGCTCACTATTTTTCCTTGATTTAAACCATCTTGCTCACCTCCAGATGAATCTTCCTAAACTTCTGCTATGGTTTGTCTCTCCTGCCTAGGACCCTTCAGTTGCTCTCCGTGGCTTACAGAAACTCCAGGCTGACCGTGAACAGGCACAGCTTATATTTACTCCAGGTCTTCCCTCCAGCACAAACACTATGCCTGTGGTGTCTCACTTGTAGCCCAGTCCCCCCACCTCCCCTAAAGTCAGCGTTCTTTGAAATGCACATTTACCTACCTTCTGACTTTTAGACGTTAAACTAAGCTAAAATGTCAAGTTTCTTTGCGTCCTCCCACCCTGACTTTGTATCAACACTATACGGTAATACAGCTTATTGATTAGTAGTTATATGCCTACAATGGACAAAAATGGGGGACATAGTTATTTTCTTCTGTAATAATGCCAGGGATAGGAGATGGTGGATAAAAACCTCTCAAAACGTGGACTCAGATAATGAGAGAAGTCCTTGGTGATGAAAATGTTGAGACCCAGCGCCTTCTGCTCTGGTCCAATGGAGCAGTTTGCTGCTGTTTCCCAGGCAGACTTGTATTTTCATGTTCCCCATGATTTGGCTTATGCAGTTCCCTTGGCCTTAAATGCTCTCCCCACCGTCTCCCAGTACCTGAATCCTCTGCACCCCTTAGGGCCCTTATCAGAGGCCACCTCTTTCCTCCCCCATCTGCTGGGACTCCCCTGAGTAGAGTGAGCTTTCCCTTTCTGCAGCCCTCAGCGGCACCAGTGTCCCGGCCTCATCTTATCCGTCTTATCCAGAGGAAGCCGCTGCAGGCGAGGATGCCGTTCTGTGCAGTTCGCACCTGGGATTTAGGGAACGGTGACCAGCACGGCAAATGCGCTGAAGGGTACAATTCTGTAGTTCCCCCTACCCCCACCCCCCAGCCCGGCCCCAGTCCGCCCCAATCTCCCTCGTAGGCGCTGCCAGTAGGGCCACAGGGCCGGTCCTGAATTGATTTACACCTCATTAAGTCTGCCCCAGTCCCGCCCCCGCCGCCTCCCGCTCTCCTTCCCCAACTCCGACAGGACTGCCTGCCTTTTCTTCCTTCTTTCTTCCCCTATTATCTTGCCAGCTCAGCTTCTATCGCGTCGCTTATCGTCTCTTCATCTCTCTTTCTCCCTGAGTCTGTCTGGGTTTCTGTCTTTGAGTGTTTCTCCCGGTCCTGCGTCTCCACGGGTCTGGGTCTCCGCTTCCTTGCCCCCTGCGCCCCGCCCCCTGCCCAGCCCTCCAATCCCGGAGGCTCGAGCCTGGCGCTCCACTCTGCCATTGGCTGGTCCCGTCCCCCGCCC
>NW_004444224.1:1396512-1417039 GCF_000243295.1 Trichechus manatus latirostris
GCCCCCGGCCGGCCCGACCCCGGCCCCGGCCCCCGGACCGGCCCTTATCTGATTCCGGCTGCAGGTTTAAGAGTCCCGACCCTGCCCGTTGCACAGCCAGCTCGGTTCCTTACTCCTGCCGCCCCGCCCGTCCGTCGGTCCTACTGCCCGCGGTCCATCTGAAGGGCCACTCCACCCCGGACCTAAGGTAAGACCCTGGCCCTTATGAAGGAGTACCGCCACCCCGGCCGGGGTCCTGTCCACCTCACCCTGCAGAGACATCGGGGACCCCAGCCCCCTGGTCCCTGCCCTGACTGGTCTCAGCGGTACCGTCTGTTCCCTGACCTTCCGCCTTGGGCAGCCCTAACGGACACTCCGGGGAAGGGCTCCCCACGAAGGGCACTTTACCCAGGCTGGTCATATCAGACCTCTAGGCTAAGGAAGGGGCTTTTCTGCTGCCTCCTCTAACTGGGCAGACTTATACTGCCTCACAGCTCCCCCAGCTAACAGAGTGACCACCACGCGTACCCAGGCCTCCCCACACAGGACCTCAGACGGCACCCCTCCTCCCAGGATCACCAGGTTACTCCCACCCCCATGCACAGTCCCTTCCCCTCCCCACACAGTGTGACACAAACTGTCACTCACGGATCACTCGTTTACCCAGGGGAGAAAAACACACACTCACCGCTTTAATTAGGGGGGCGCAGTAGCCTGGTGTGCCCGAGACCCCTGCCCACTCAGTCGCTTTCCTCCGTTCTGACTTGGCTTCTACTTCAAGACCTTCCCTCCCCGTTAACCCTCTCCTCCAGCTGTTTCACACTGAGATTCCCTAGGAGGAAAGGATCGCGAGTAAGAAGGCAGATCTAGTTCTGTAACACCCACCCTCTAGACGGAGATTCCCCCTTCCCCTCAAGGGCTCCTGTGTTAGAAAAGAGAAGAAGAACTCTTTGAACAGGGGCAAGGGAGCTGAACCCCAGATTGGGTAGAAGGACAAAACTGGGAGAAAGTGGGAGAGGGGTCTTTGGTATCTTGAGATTTCTTTCCAGCAAATAAAACGTCCTAGGCAGGGTGAGGCAGGTAGGAACACAGTGGTGATGAAGCCGGGACAAATTTGGACCTAAATTTAAGGCTAGGTCTTAAAGCCTGATTATGTTGCTTATCAGTACAAACTCTGACTAAAGATTTTTGGCCAGCCTGCCCTTGCTACGGCATTTGAATTTTTTCCCCCCACAGGGACTGCTATTGGAAGTCCTGAGAGGCAGGGATATGATGATGGGAGATGTGGTGGCTCTCTGTGAGGGGTGTCCCTGGGTGGGGTGCTGAGGAGGGCTGGAGTGGGTATCAAGATCCAAGCCCCAGGAGATGGACAGCAATCACTACTGAGTTCCCTTCAGTCTCCTCTTGAAAGCTTCTCCCTAATCTCCAAGGAGTTCCAAGCATGTTCCTGGCATGATGGTGGGCACCATGCCATGCCGAGGGGTCAGGCTTGTTAATTCTTCAAGGTGCAGGTGGAAGAGCAAGGAAGGAACCAGGTGTCTGGCTCAGCTGGCTCTTCAGAGAGGAGGGAGTGGGAAGGCATCATGCCAGGGAGAGGGGCTAAGGCTGGCCTGCGGAGGCAGTGGGCATGGCCCGGGCAGTGCCACCTCCCTTTTCCCCGCCCTCTAGTCCTTTGGTGGTGGTGGTGAGGGAAGGAGGGAGGGGGTGTTGGGGGGTGATCTGGGCTGGTCCAGCCTCTCAAAGCCCTTGCCAACCTGGGTCCTGAAAGAAGCTGCTGTTTTCTGAGCCATCTCCCCACCCCCCACCCCGGAGCCTGAGCAGCCAGCTTGTCTCAGTGGATATCAAATGGCAATGACTCCACTGAGTGTGTGCATGTCGGGGGTGGGGGGTGGGGGGTGGCAGGGTTATGGTCCCATTTCTTCTTTGACTCTAGTGCAGAATCCCACTTCTGCCCCCTACCCTGAGGAAAAAGATCTGTTCACACCCAGTCTATGGGGCCATATGTTTGTGCAGGTGTAGGGGGTCAGTTGTCTTCCCACTGGCATCCTCCACTTCCTTTTTGTGCCCCATGGCCCCCACCTGCACCACTGTGCATGAGCTCATTTACAGCTCTAGCTTTGTTAGGTTATTGGCTTGGGCCAGAAAGAAAGGGGCTGGCAGAAGACCCAGGGGCCGTCCTTCCGTTGTCCTCCCTAGGGACCAGAGAGGCTGGGACCCTTGGATCTGGATGGGTTCAGATGGAGCCCTCTGGGGTCATCCTAGGATTGGTGGGATGAGGGGCTTAGGGCTCCAGAGAGGAGTCATGCAGAAAGACCCACTTCCTCAAAGGATACTCCCGAGCCTCCTAACAAATGTTTGGTTTCTGCACACCAGTGCACGCACTGGTGGGAGAGGAAGACAGGTTGAGCACTGGAGCCCCTAAACTTTTCTGCCAAAGGTTATTTAGGACAGAAGGAAAAACCTCCACTCCTACTCTCCCGCCTCTTCCCGGCCTAGATTCTTCTCTTGCCTAACTGGTCTGTGCTACTGTCTAGGCTGGGGCCAAGCTACCCAGGGTAGGAGTGAGGCCCTGGAAGGGGGCAGAGAGAAGGGATAACCCAAGGCACACCATTGAGAAAAGACTGCAGAAAGGCTAGAGAGAAAGGAGAGATTTGGAATCCAAATGTTTTAGTACCCAGTGAAGGGTGGTTGGCCAGGGCAGCTCCCAGGAATGAGAGCTTTTCAAGTTTACCAAGTCACCCTGTTTCTCCCACAGGCTGAGTCCAATGCTTTGCCTCCTTCACCTGAGTTGCCACCATTCTTCATGGGAAGAGTGCATCCTGGGTGGCCCCTCTTCATCCCCTTCCCCCATCAGAGCCTTGAAAGGGCAAAGAGAAAGGAATTGTGGGAAAAACCCTCCCGTGGGTGTCTGCCAGCCTGGAGCCTGGATTTGAGGTGGTGGGAGAAGGGAGAGGCTGGTTCTGGAATGTGGAAGAGAAGTAAGAACTGAACTGTGTGGCTTGGAGAAAGAGGTTGGAGAAGCAAGGCTTGAGATAAAGTAATTAGGACTTCAGGCTTCTGAAAAAGTGTAACATAGAAAGTGTGTATGTGGCCTTTCTGCAACTCTGCCAATGGCAGAAGACCTGGGGAGATGGTTGAGGCTGCAGCTGGAATGACTTAGGTTAGATATCAGGAAGCACTTCCTATCAAAGGAAAGACATCTGGAATGAAGATTGGAAAAGAAAGACCACTTTCCACACACACACACACACACACACACACACACACACACACGCACACACAAAAAGCCCATCATTAAGGGGACAGAGAAGAGCTGTGAAACTCAGAGACTTAGGGATTATTGTGACGATTGTCAAGAGGCCTCTTGTGGAAGGACGGTGCAACTCGACATTGCTGTCCTGGTGTTCCTTTCTGCTCTGGGCTTCAGGGGAATTGTCCGAGAGGCAATAAGCATAGTGGTTAAGAACATGGCCTTATAGCCAGACTGCTTGGGTTTCAATCCTGGTTTTACTACTTTGTAGCTACCCAAGTCTCCTCATCTTTACAATGGGGCTGATAATAGTCATGAGGATTAAAAGAGTCAGTATTTGTAAAGGACTTGGAATGGTGCTTAGCATGTAGAAAACCAAAAACCAAACCCGTGGCCGTCGAGTTGATTCTGACTCATAGCGATCCTATAGGACAGAGTAGAACTGCCCCATACGGTCTCCAAGGAGAGCCTGGTGGGTTCAAACTGCCAACCTTTTTAGTTAGCAGCCCTAGCTCTTAACCAGTACGCCACCAGGGTTTCCAGCAAGTAGAAAGTACAGTTTAATTGCTTGCAATTAGCATTTTCCTGCCTCTCTGTTTCTACTCCGTCATCTTCCCTGGCTCCTGTACCTTGTCCCAGCCCTGCATGGTGGTTATTTCTGGGGTTCTGTCCTAAGTCTCTATTCTCCTTCTCTTTGCTTTTGTGCACAGTATCTTTCTAGAGTTTGGGAAGGTGGGAGAATTGTAAAGAAGCTTAACGCGTGGTTCCTGTCTTCATTCCGAGAGGCTGGGTCTCCACACCCACAGCCCCTTGTTTCCATGAGTTTTTACCAGGCAGATGTCCTATCTTCAGTTTCAATTCAATAAATGTGAATTGAGCTGTCAAAATTCCCCGAAATAGTCTCTTTCCTCATTCTCAGCAAATTTCTCTTTTGGCCGAAGTTATTGTCTTCTCTCTTTCCCCACATCTCACCTGTCCCCCACTGCCCTGCCTCTCTCTTTTCCACTCCTCATCCTGCCTGTTCCTCTCTGCCCAAGTTTCCCCCACAACTTCCCTCAGGTGTCTTCTTCCTCTGTCCCCTGCCTGATCAGCTTGTCCATCCCGTTGACCTTGGTGCCCACGGCAGCCTCCTTAATGGCCTCCCTCACTCCAGCTTCTCTCGCTCGTTCATTCCCTCCCTTTATTCCACCGTGGAATAATTGCTGAAATTGTCATCATGAGGCTTCAGTTCTAACTTGCCCCTTCCTTTCCCAGACACCCATGTTGCCATCAGATGAAAACCTCCTAATCACAGTCTTCAAGATACGTTATGCCTTTTGCCTCCACTCGCCCCAGTACCCCCATCTTCTGGGATGGCCCTATTCAGACCCTGCTCCACGGAGCATATTTGTCCACAACCTCTGAGCCACGCTCCTTCTCCCACTCTGGACCTCACACAGGCCATTCCGTGTCCCATCCCTCCTGCAAGTCTCCATCCTCCTATTTCTCTATTTGCTCTGCCATCTTGTAACCCCTTCTCCCCAGCATCTTGCTTGTCTTTTGTGTCTATTGCTTTGTCCAGGATTTGCTGGCGACATTGGAAGGGATATCCTGTCTTCCCCATTAGACTGGCGGCTCCTCTAGGGTAGGGTCTATGCCATCGTCAGATTGGGGATTCCTTGAAGCCCAGGCATCTGTTCTCTCCCTGGACCCCTTGGCACCCAGCAAAGGGCTTGACTCCTAGGACACAGGGTGGGCTACTTGCCAGCTTGACTTTAGGGAAAACCTTTCAGATTTCTAATACTTGGGGGTGGGAGGAGACTCCTGACTTTATAGGCTTATGTGAGGTTTCTGGAGTAGGGTGTATGTAGACCCTATTACTCAACTCTCTAGGGAACCTCAAGAGAAACCCCTCTCCTACCAATTGCCCCGTGCTGTGGAGATGGCTTGACCCTGAGCTTAAAAGCAGCAGATCCTAGAACTCCCAAGTTCCAGTCCTCTAAGCACTGCTGGCCCAAACACAAAAAACCATGTGAGTGTCCAGGCCCTTGGTGCCTCATCCCACAGAGCCTGTCTTCTTGCCAGGGAGGCCTGACTCCAGTCTGATGCTGGGTTTGTCAGGAGGGATTTGGAGTGGAAAGGGGAAAAGTTCAGGGTCCCGTCTGGGGCAGCCCCATTGTCTTGAGCATACCTCTGAGCAGTGGCTATAGCTGGGAGAGCTGTGGGGACACCACCCAAGTGGAGTAGTGAGGACAGGATGTAGGCCTGGCTTCTCATATCACATTCCCTCTGGGACTGTCCCCCTCAGACTCCACCTCTGATCTCAGTTCCAACATCCAGACCCAGACGCTCACCTTCTCTTCATATCTGAGCCTCCCTGGCTGATCCTATGATTAAAACAAGACATGGGCAACTAGCAAGAGGAAAGGGAGAGTGTATCTAAGTCTAAAGCAGCAGTTCTCAAACTTTTTGATCTCAGGACCCCATTTCATTCTTAAAAATTATCGAAGACTCCGAAGAGCTTCTGTTTATGTGGGTTCTATCTCTTGATATTTACCAAGTTAGAAATGAAAATCAAGGAGATTTAACATTTTTATTAATTCTTTAAAAAATAACAATAATAAACCCACTGCATGTTAACATAAATGATATTTTTTTAAATGAAAAATAACTGTTTTCCAATACAGACAAAAAAAAAGTTTAGTAAGAAGAGTAATGTTGTCTGACATTTTTGCAGATCTCATTAATGTCAGTAATAGAAGACAGTTGGTTTTCATATCTGCTTCTGCTTTCAATATGTTGCAATATGTCATATAGCCTCTGGAAAAATCCACTGAACACTCATCAGAGAATGAAAGGAAAAAGGCAAATAGTGTGTTAGCATTATTATGGAAGTTGGTTTGATCTCGTAAAGCCTCTGAAAGGACAAAGACCCCCGATGCTTGGACCATACTTTGAGAACTGTGTGTTTTGAGGAACCTCAGAAACTTCTCAGTTTCAAAAAACCACGGGTCAACCTGATGACTCTGGCTGATTCTCCTCCACTGCCTACCAAACCAAAAACCCAAACCCGCTGCTGTCGGGTCGATTCCGGTCATAGCGACCCTATAGGACAGAGTAGAACTGCCCCACAGGGTTTCCAAAGAGCGCCTGGTGGATTTGAACTGCCGACCTTTTGGTCAGCAGCCATAGCCCTTAACCACTGCTCCACCAGGTTTTCCCCACTGCCAAAACCTTTTGAATGCATTCACTAAGGAGCCAGTGCAGGCTGGTGCTCTGGAGAGAGTGCCTGAGCTCGACTCTCCGTTCCACCTCTAGTAGCTGTGTGACCCTGGGCAAATTATTAACATTTCTGTGCCTCGGTTTTCTCATCTGTAAAATGGGGCTTTAAAAAGTGCCGACTTTTTACAGTTGAGAATTAAATGACCACAATGCCCGTAAAAGGCTTAGCACAGTGGTCAAGAATATGAGCTATTACTAAATCCCAGAGCCTTGCCCCTGAACTCACTGCTTGTTGGCCCAAAAGGCAGGGCCCTACAGTGATCCTTCCATGTCACAGAGGGAGATTCTCTGCCCAGAGAAGGAAAGAGACTTGTGCAAAGTCCCAGAGAAAGTTAACAGCCTTGTTGGGCTCTGAACCCAATGGAGGAGTTCTATCTCCTAACCCTACACTCTCCGCACCAGACATTCTGGGGAATAAAACAAGGTCTTGAGAGGGGGAAGGAAGCTGGCCTTACCTTCCCACTGCAATGCCAGGTGAGCCTTCCAGTGTCTGTAGTAGCAGAACAGCAGGAAGCCTTGAGGGCAGATAGCATTGAGGACCTCCTGCCATCAACAGCAACTGAAAAGGGGACAAAGGAGATCACAAGAATATATTCCTTAACACAGAAGAGCTTTCTGTCTTGCTTTGTGGAAGCAGTTCTATAAGGTGATCCCCTTACCCAAGGTGGCTGATAGCCTGCCCTCTCTCCAGGGGGGTTACTGGCCCAGGGCTGAGGAAGTCTGATTGAGCCGTACCATACCAATTCTCATGTGGTGCGTCTTCTCTGCTCACTGCCTGCAACCCCTTCCCAGATCATTGCCCTGCTCTCAGCTCACCCACCACTCCAGGCCCAGGACCCCTCTCTCCCTTCCCTCTCTCCTACCCCTGTCCTTTGTGCCATGGTGCCACAGGGCAGAAAGGTGACTGGTGGTACCATTAACAGGGGTAGGGGATGGTGCTGGGGTTCCCTGAGCAGGAGATGAGGCAGACATGAGAGACAGACACACACACACACTGGGGAAGACCTACTCTTGGATCTTGGCCCTTCAGACAGAACTCCTTAGAAGCGTCCACAGGGGCCGGGGGCCCTTGTCCCTAGTCACTCCTCCCTCCTTCCCCTGTGTCACTTGCTTCCTCAGTCTCTGAAGCTACAGCAGGTGAAGGAGAAGAGGGGGTGACCCCAAAGAAGCAGAAGCCCAAATACCCTAAACCCTGAGCACATACCCTTTCTCCATCCTGGGGATTCAGATCCCACCCCAACCCTGACAACTCTGAGATATAGCGTCCACCCCAGTCCAGGCTGAGGTTTGAGATCTTGCTGTTTATTGCTCCGTTTTTCCTCTCCCACCCACACGATTCCATCAAGTAGATGGTAAAATTGAGGCCAAGAGTGAGTGGGCTCAGATTGCCCACAAGCATCTTTCCAGAGTTCAGCCTGGGGCCGAGGGGCCAGGTCTTCCACAGCCCCTCCCCCTCCACCCTCCCAGTCCCGGTGACTTTTTCCAGAAAGTCATTTCTGGCGAGTGGCAGGTTTGGAGGCCCTGGTCTAGTCTCCCTCCCCTGCTTCCTGAGCTGTGCCCCAGGAGAGCCTGTGGGCTAAGATCTCAGTCTCAGGCCTGCCCCACACCCTGCCTCCACCCGCCGCCAGCAGCCCCCGAGCTCCCACCCCTGGGCTGTGGGGCAGGGAGAGGGCTGAGGGGCTGGCTTTGCATACTAATGTCTTGCCCATTGTCAAAGCCCCTTTGTGCCAGCGAGCTCCATTGAGGCGGCTCCGGGGCAGGCACAATGGGGGCTCTGTCCCCGAGTTCCCCCAAACAGTCACCTGCTTTCAGAACCTCCCCCCCACCCCCGCCTCAGTGTCCGGAGGGCCCAGAGTGTGTGGGGGAGTGGGCCCAGGGCCAGGGGGGATGGGCAGGAGGTGACCCCCCCCACCCCACTGCCTGGACAGGCTGGGGAGATGGGTGGTCGATGGAGCAGGCTGTGGAGGGGAACCCAGAGGCGAGAGGCTGGGGTTCCCAGGGGGCAGAGGCAGTCTGAGAATGGCATTGGAATGCGGGTTGGTGAGGCCAGAGAAGCGGAAGGCGCATGCATAGTCTGCCCACTTCTGGGCTCCACATGCCCAGCCCTGGCCCAAGGTTGCCCATGTCCCCTCCCCCCCCACCACAGGGGCACACTCGGGCTCATATATGCAGAGACACACAGGCACACACTCATCTATGCAGCCCCACACACCACTCCCATCCACACGCCCAAGCAGATGACCCAGACATAGCACAGCGACCCAGGCACGTACACGCCCCCCCCCCACATACGCACCTGCACACCCGCCTCTGCCAGCCTCAGGCACCACCCCCATGCCCTCGCTGCCCCCTGCTGCTCTGACACGGGTTATAACAAGTTTGCGCTTGTTGTGACCTCAAGAATGTGGCCCTGGGGCGGGGAACGTCCTGCTGCCCCAGACGGAACCCGCTTATACGTTAACCATGGACACAGCCTCCACTGAGCTCTGAGCACGGCTCCCCACCCACACCCAACCACAGAGAGTTGGGTGGGCCAGGACCCCGGCCTGGGGCCGAGCCAAGCACGATGGGCCGGAGTTGGGTGTAAGTGACCAAAGCCCAACCCGCCCAGCACGGGCCCAGTATGACTATCCTCCCACTTGCCCAGGACACTCAGGTACAGCACGGCCCCTCACAGCCCTGTGCAGTAGATGGGACAGTTGTCATTTCCCCATTTTACAGAGAGGCTCAGAAAGGTGGTATGATGTGTCCAGGTGTTTCATGGCAAGGCTGGGACTAGAATGGAGGTCCTTGCCTCTGAGGTTTTTTTGGCTCCATGTCTCTTCACTTCACTCAGACGACTCACCTCATGTGGAATTCTAACGGAGCTATCTTTTACACACCTTCTTGGGAAGGAATGGAGGCTATGGTGGGACAGGGGTAGGGAGAAGAACAACAGGTTCAAGGACCTTAAATAGGCTTCTGGGTCTAGAAAGAACCTCAGAAGGTCACCTTGACCCTTTCACTACCTCTAGGCAGAGTGAGCCTACCACCTTTTGCTTCCTCCTCTCCCACTGGCTCCACTCCTGCTACTGACTTTGGACCAATGGAGAGAGAACCCCCGCAGCCTTCCTGGCTAAGGTTTAGTTTGAGATCTTTACTGATTACAAGGAGTCCCTTGGGGTGCAAATGGTTAATGTGCTGGACTGCTACCCAAAAGGCTGGAGGTTTGAGTCCACCCAGAGGCACCTCAGAAGACAGGCTTAGTGATCTACTTCTGTAAAATCAGCCATTGAAAACCCTACGGAGTACAATTCTGCTCTGATGTACATGGGGTCACCATGCATCAGAGTCGACTCGTCAGCCACTGGTTTTTGGTTTATTGATTATAAGTCCTTCATAACTGCTGGCTCTGCTCTGCCTTGCTAATACCCCTACATCTGTACAAAGATTGGTGGGGGTGTCTATGCCTCGCCTGCTATTCTGGTCTGGGGCATCTTCTGGCAGTCTACAGTGAAGACACCCTAAAAGCGGAAGACATGTAGGATCACCAGGATCCCAGAGATTTGAGGGCTGACTGTGCGATGGTGCTGGGACTTGGGGTGGTAGGGTCACAGCTGCAGAAACTCAATTAGAGAGAGAGCTAAGCTGACATTAGTTTGCTCATCTGCAAATATTATTGAACCCACATCTCCATGATGTTTCCCTTAAGTCAGAATTGTACAGGAAAACCCCAGACCCTTCTACTCTGCCTCTGTCCCCTACTCCTTACCTAGAATGCACCCCCTCTGGCTGCTGGGTTCTGCTTAAGCCTCTTCACCCATCTGACTTCCTTTATGCAGGAACACACCTACCCCAGCCCTTATACTCTGAGGTGGTTCTTCTGCCTCCAAGTGGCCTCTCCAAATACTAGAGAAAGAGGCCTGCCCAGAATAGAGCTTCAGCCCTTCTTGCTGCACTTGGGGCAGTTCGTTACTGCAGGAGAGAGGGAGTGAGACCTCCACCTCTGAATCTAATTCTGTATCTGGTCGGTGGTTTCGTGCCCCACCCCCATCCTTATCAAATGAGGAATGTGGGTAAGGAATACTTGGAAACTGGAGAAGGGAAGGTAGAAAGAATCCCTCCCAGGGGTGATTATAGATGCCCTGGCCTTCTCTGTGTAAGGCTCGGAGGCTGCTCTTCATCTGTGGAACCAAGAGCCCTGAGAAGGAATACCTGTCCGGGAAGGCATCTCAATTTCCTGAATACACGTTATTGGTACAGGGTACCATCTCCACCAAGGATAAAAATAAGAATAAATTGCTTGGGCTGCAGCAGGAAAATTTTAGCTCAACAGGAAGAACTTCCTGGGTATAAGGTATTACCTAGGTAAAGAGGAGGAAGAGTCCCTGGGTGGTGCAAATCGTTCGTGTGCTGGGCTGCTCACTGAAAGGCTGGAGGTTCAAGTCTATCCAGAGGTGCCTTGAAAGAAAGGCCTGGTGTTCTACTTCTGAAAAAAATCATCCATTGAAAACCCTATGAAGCACATTTCTACTCTGATACACATAGGGCTGCCATGAGTTGGAATCGACTCAAGGGCTATTGGTAAAGGTAAAGGGGAGGAACAGAAAGAGGTGGAGAACTCACTCTATCTGCCAAGGAGAGGGCTGCCATTACTCCCCCATTGAGCAAAGGCTAGCTGGCCTGAGAGATAGCTTCAATGACCCTCGGAGCCTGGGTGGACTGTGAGATTTTCTTTTTTATTTTATTGTTGTATTTTAAGTGAAAGTTTACAATTCAAGTTAGTCTCTCATACAAAAATGTATACATACATTGTTATGTGACCCTAATTGCTTTCCCTATACTGTCACAGAACACTCCTCCTTTCCACCCCTGATTTCCCATGTCCATTTAACCAGCTCCTAACCCCCTCTACCTTCTCGTCTCACCTCCGGACAGGAGCTGCCCACTTAGTCTCATGTATCTACTTGAGCTAAGAAGCACACACTTCACGAGTATCATTTTATGTCCCATAGTCCAGTCTAATCTTTGTCCAAAGAGTTGGCCTCAGGAACGGTTTCAGTTCTGGGTTGACAGAGAGTCCAGCGGGTATGCTTTCTGGGGTTCCTCCAGTCTCTATCAGACCATTAAGTCTGGTCTTTTTACTAGAATTTGAGTTCTGCACCACACTTTTCTCCTGCTCCATCCGGGACTCTTTGTTGTGTTCCCTGTCAGGGCGGTCATTGGTGGTAGCCGGGCACCATCTAGTTCTTCTGGTCTCAGGCTGATGCAGTGTCTGGTTATGTGGCCCTTTCTGTCTCTTGGGTCAATACTCTCCTTGTGACTTTGATGTTCTTCATTCTGTTTTACTCCAGGTGGGTTAGGAAAAATTGATGTATCTTAGATGGCCGCTGGCTCACTTTTAAGACCCCAGACGTGGCTGTGGGATTTTCTACTGTCTCGAAAGAACTCCCTGGACCATTTTCACAGTCCCAGCAGAGAGCATCATTGAATGTGTCCCCTCCTCATGGGCCCTGCTGTTTGCTTCATTGTAGCTCCTCTTGGCGTATTTCTGGGCCAGCTGCTGCAGGAGGGCTTGGGAGGCCCCCTGAGACCTGCTGGGCAGGAGGGGCACATCCTATACTTACTGGGCTATGGCTGGGGTTGGCCAGGGTAAGAGCTTCAGTGGGTAATGTTTCAAGGTTAGCTCCACACCAGTGACCCTTCAGGACCCCAGGGTTGAGAAAAGGATCTTGTAGGAAGACAGAAGTTGGAATGAGGAAGAAGGCCAGGGTTATTTCTCTGAGTCTGACATAAAATAACATCTGCTACTAGCTAGTGGTGTGATTTGGGGAAAGTTACTCAACTTTTCTAGGCCTTGGCTTCCTCTTCACCAAAACAAAGGGACGGAACAAGATGACCACGAGGGGATTCTTGACACCAACATTCTACGACAGTACAATGGCAACATGAAATGCACAGGCTTTGCTTTACGCAGGCCTGGGTTCAACTTGCAGCGTCACCTCTTACTTACAGACATCCTGGGCATGTTAGCTAACCTCTCAATGTCCTAGATTCTACGCCACTAATAAGAGGGCTGCAGTTGGGGCCGTCTCATTGACACAGTGTCTGCAACAATGGGCTCAAGCACAACGATTGTGAGGATGGTGAGGACCGGGCAGTGTTTCGTTCTGTTGTACATGGGTTGCTGTGAATCGGAACCAACCTGATGGCACCTAACAAACAATAAGAGGGCAGTGGTATTACTGATCTCCCAGGGAGGGTAGGATGTTGTGGTGCTTGTAAACATTCAGCACAATGCTTGGCATATTGTATGGGTGGAGACAGAGGAAGTTCATGGGGCTGTGGGAACATAGAAGAGGAGCGGTAATCTACTTTGCGATGGGGACATCCAGGAAGGCTTTCCAGAAAAAGTAGCACCTAAGCTGAGGCCTGGAGGAGTAAAAATTAACTAAGTGAGTGGGGAGGGGAAGAGTGTTCCATGGAAGAGCTCCATTATTTGCAAAGAACAGGAAGAAACTGCTTAGGCAGCAGCGGGTAAATTTTAGCTCAATAGGAAGAACTTCCTGGGTATAAGGTATTACCTAGGCAAGGGCGGAGGTGAGTCCCTTTGATAAGGGAAAGCATGGCCTGTTCAAGAGCTGAGGGATGTTTAGTGTGGCTGGAGGGTAAAGGAGGTACACACCTCCAGAGGGGAACAGGTAGACAATAGAGAATGCTGATGCTGGAGAGGTCCACAGAGGCCAGATCATAATGGACTCTGTCCCACCTATAGTTCTAGGGGCTTTAGCAATGGGGTCCCTCTGCTTCCCCTCCATCTTCCTTTTCTTAATTTTCTTTCTCTCTCTCTGCCAAGACTCGGTCTTCCTGTCTTTGGACAGGGTGTGTCACACAGGCGCAAGGAAGCACTGGGCTCCCCAAGAGGACCTGGTTGTCCAGGGAGAAGCTCCAAGTCCAGAGTTCTCAGGCCTGAAGTTTTCTGCCTCTCTCCTTTCCCACTATGATTTTGGATTTCTGGCACTGAGGCACTTCTGCTAAGCACTGTGTACCCCTTGTGAGCCTCCGTTTCCCCATCTGGCCACCTTTACTCTATAGAGAGTTGGGAGAATGTTGCTGGCAGTGGGGCTGAGGGCAGCTTGGAGTGAGGACTGAGGGAAACTAAGAAAAGATGACTTTTCAGCCTAGAGTAAAACTAATGGGGAGACTGAGTCAGTGCCCTCAAGTGTCCAAAAGTTGAAGCTGCAATGGGAAACTCAGAGGAAGGACTTCCCAATAATAATTAGGGATGTTACTCACTGGAAAGGAGCCCTGGTGGCTCAAACAGCTGCTAACTGAAAGGCCAGAGGTTCGAATACACCCAGTGGCGCCGCGGAAGAAAGACTGGCGATCTGGTTCCATAAAGATTACAGTCATGAAAACCCTATGGGGCAGTTTTACTCTGTCACATGGGGTCTCTATGAGTTGAATTTGACTCAACGGCACCTAACAACAACAACAACACCACACACTGGAAAAGGGGCCTGAGGGAAGAAAAGTAATGTAGAATATCAACCCTAGAAGGTCTTTTAAATAAAACAACACCTAGCCAAAGCTTTGTATGAGGCCTGAGGAGGACACTAAGATGAACAAAACACAGGTTAGGAATCGGTTCAGAAAAGACTCTCCTGTTTGGGAAGGTGGGGACGGCCCTTCCTGGGAGAAGTAGGGGCAGACATAATGAATCCTGTGGGAGCTGCCCCTGTGGGTGCTTCCACACTGGGGAGTGACTCTTCTGCCTCCTCCCGCCCCCCAACACTGCCTCTTAGGCCCCCCACCAACTGGGTCTAAGACCTCCTTCATCACTAGCCCACACAGCTTCTAAGATCACAGAGAAGAAAGTGGACAGCTGGATCGAGTCTGCCCTCTTTTCTCTCAAGTAGGAAACAACATGGCCCCATTCTGAGTCTTGGGATCCCCAAGGAGCAGGTCCTATCAGTTTGGCCCCTTTTTAGTTTCCCAGACTCTGGTGACAGATCTGGTGGCAGCTCAGTGGCTCACTGGCCTCTACCCCAAGAACCTTATCTCCTTGGACCTGGCCATCCTGGGCTTTGAGAAGCCTGCCAGCTCCCAGGAGCCACTGAGGCTGGGGCGCAAGGGGGAGGGCAAGAAGTTGAAGGGCAGTAACTGAGTAACTTAGCTGTATTCAGTATCCCTCACTACACACCTCCCCCACCTATTGGCAGGTTGAGAGGGTTTTGGAGGGAGCCTTGTCTTAGGAATCATCAGCAGGTGGAATGAAGATACCCATTGCCTTCGGGGCGATGCTGACTCATAGCGCCCCTACAGGACAGAGCAGAACCGCCTCACAGGGTTTCCAAGGCTGTAATCTTTATGGAAGCAGACTGCCACATTTGAACCCCAACCTTTCGGTTAACAGCCGAGTGCTTAACCACTGTACCACCAGGGCGCCTTGGGATGAAGACTAGTGAGTTGGAACCCCCCTCCAATTCTAGAGTTCTACTAAATCCTACCCCTCAAATCACTGTTACCCTAGAGAAAGGAGGAGAGTTGGAGAAATAGGACAGTGATTTAGCTTGAGCATCGTCAAGCCCACTGGGATGTGGAGAGAAAATGCCAAGTGCAAACTCCACTGGACTTGTAGTCAGAAGCTCTGATTGGCCATTAAATAAATGTGGGCAAGTCACTTTACCTCTCGGAGTCTTTCTTTCTCTAATTCAGTAGATGGTTTTTTCGTCATCTGCAAATTAGGATAATAATCATCTTATATTTGCATAAGAGCCTTACAGATTTCACATACTTTATCTTGTGTAATCCTGACCACACAATGGAAAGTTTTACTGTCTCCTTGGATAAGAAAACTGAGCCCTAGAGAGATTAAGAGATTGACTGAAGTTCCCATAGCTAGTAAATGACACAGACCAGGGTGGCAAATAGTGGGAAAGAAGAATAGGGACTTTTGGCTATAACCCAAACCTGCCAGGATAACAGATAGGTTTTATTTGTTAAGCTAACTCCATTTGATTGGAAATGGCTCTCTGTATCACCGTGTTGAGAAAGATTTTGAGACTCAGCCAGAAAAAAAGTACTGTGATGAGTTAGTGCTATCTGCTTTGGGGTGGGGGGTTGGGGGGTATGGTGGCCCACATACTGTATATCTGACATCCCTGACCCAGAATCAGAGCCAGGAATTTCAAGTTTAAGTCCTTCCGCTATACTAATCAATTAGGTTAAACTCAAAGGCACCAGTTTAAAAGGATAAGTAAGATATATAGTGTCTGCCTTCAGAGAGCTCACAGTCTATTGAGAGGGATGAAGGAGTGCCATATTGTCGACGAGGCAAAATGTCCCAGGAACATAGATGGAAAGTGAATGCTTCTACCTGGGAGTCTAGGGAAGGCCCCACACAGAGCCCACACAGAGAGGGTGTTGGAATAGAGCCTTGAAGGAAGAAAAGGACTTTAAAGGGAAGAGATGGGTGGGGGTGGGGGGATGCTGGGAGGCAGGAAGAGGGCAATCTAGGCAGAGGGAGACGCCAGAGCAAAGACGTGGGGACAGGCAAATGGAGTGCAGGCTACATCTGAAGAATGAAAGGTAGTTCTATATGGCCAGAATATGGGGCACACAGGGAGAAGTATCAAAAGGAGAGGCTGTGCAAAGTGAGGTGAAGTCAGATGGTAAAGGATTTTGAATGCTATGTCAAGAAGTTTGGGCTTCATCACAAAAGCTGTGGGAACTCATTGAAAGATTTAAAGCTGGGAGTGATAGGGTGGGACTGTGTTGCAGAAAAGCACCGTGACAGCTGAGGAGGGTAGGGGCGAGAAGGTGAGCCTGGGGGCTGGAGGACCAGGAGATCATTACAATGTATCAGGTGAAAGAGAATAGGAGACTGAACTATGGCAGCCTCGGAAGGGTGGAGAGAAGGCCCACAAGGCAGAATTGACAAGAGCTGGTGACCGAGGAGCTCTAGTGGCGCAGTTTTTAAGTTTTAGCTTGGCTGCTAACTGAAAGGTTGGTGGTCAGAACCCACCAGCCGCTCCATGGGAGAAAGATGTGGCAGTCTGCTTCCGTAAAGATAACAGCCTTGGAAACCCTATGGGACAGTTCTACTCTGTCCTATAGGGTGGCTATGGGTTAGAATCAACTCAGCAGCAATGGTAGTGACCAGTTGGAGTTCCTAGATGGTGCAAAGGGTTGGTGGTTCGAATCCACCCAGAGGTGCCTCAGAAGAAAAGCCTGGTGATTTACTTATCAAAAACCACCCACTGAAAACCCTGTGGAGCATAGTTCTAGTCTGACACACATGGGGTCACCATGAGTTGGAATTGACTCAGTGGCAACTGGTTACTGGTAGTGACCAGCTGGTTGAGGGCAAGAAAGAAAACAGGGATGGCTCTAAGGTTTCTATCTTGGGTATCAAACGGATTATTTGAACGAGAGAGGAAGTACAAAAAGAACTCCCTTTTGAGGAGAGAGGACATGAGTCTGAACACATTAAAGCTGAAATGCTGCAGATAGAGTGAGCCTGTCAGTACTTGGATATACAAGGCGGAGTTCAGGTAGAAACCACGGAGTGGTTGAAACAGCTGAGAAAGGGAGAGAAGAGAGGTTAGAGAAGAGAGCCAAGGATGGATCCCTAAGAAACTCCAGCATTTAAGGGACAGAGAGCAGTATCCAAAGTAAACAGAGAGGCAGAGAGAGAACCTGGGGAACATAATTTCAGAGAGTAATAATGAGACTCTCCACATAATTAATGCTTTATACCTCATGAAGTGCTCTTGCATATCTGGTCTCATTCAGTTCTCTTATCACCTGTTTGAGGTAGGTATTATTAGACCCTTTTTTCAGATAAAGGAAATGGAAACTCCCTGGCGCGGAGAGTTAAATTGATTTGTCCCAAATCACGAAGGCTTGAAGTGGCAGATCCACTGAATGGCTCGTCAAGGTCTACAAAGTCAGGATTTCCACCACATTGCAATCAAAGCCAAAGAAGGAAAGAGTGTCAAGAACGGACAGGCTTGTCATCAGTTGCAAATGCTGCAGAGACTGTTGGGGTTGAGGACTGAGAAAATGACCTTGGACTTAATGACTGGAAGGTCAGCTTTGATCTTGAAGAGAGCTTCTTGTTGCTTCAACTGCTACCTATTGTAGCCGTGTGGATCAAATGGAATTAATGTTTTGTAAACCACTACTATTAATAGTTGCCATAGAGCTCATTCTGACTCATGGCAACCCACGTGTGTCAGAGTAAACTGTGCTCCATAGGATTTTCAATGGCTGATTTTTTGGATGTTGATTTCCAGGCCTTTCTTCTCAGGTGCCTCTGGGTGGATTCGAACCAGTAACCTTTCAGTTGGCAGCCAAGTGCATTAACCATTTGCACCACCCAGGGACTCTGTTTTGTAAACTACCAACAAACCAAACCACACCCACTGCCATCGAGTTGATTCCAACTCATAGCGACCCTACAGGACAAAGTAGAACTGCACCACAGAGTTTCCAAGGCTATAAATCTTCACGGAAGCAGACTGCCACATCTTTCTCCTGCTTAGTGGCAGTCTGCTTCTGTAAAGACTCGAACCACCAACCTTTTGATTAGCAGCCGAGCACTATAACACCACTGTGCCATCAGGGCTCCTTTGTAAACTACAGAGCCCCATATTCTGAAAGTGATTGTTCTTGCTATTATTTTTCTTCTTATTAAATATTATTAGATTGAACTTTGAAATTGCTGATATGGGACCCATTTTTTAAATTGTCAATTTCATATGGTTCAACCTAATAATAAAGGGAGTGGGCTGGGGTCAGGGTGGAGGTAGTGAGAGCCTATGAAAGAAGGCAAGCTCACAGGCAAGGACAGCTTTATGGGACTGGGGAGCACTGCCCCCTGGTGGTGGAGAGGTAAATCTTCAGCACAGGGTGGAGCATAGCTGGTACCTGGTGAAACTTGAAATTTGCAGGAGCCTCCCCTTAATCTCCCCACCACTCAACTTCACTCTTGCTAGCCCCCTCCGCTGAAGCCCAACCGAGACAGGGGATAGGGAGAACTCTACCGAAGGAACTCAGTCTGGAAGAATACTTCTAACCTCTCTACTAAGATGATGCCCTAAACCAACATATCTTTGGAGATCAGATGGGTATAGAGTCTCCCTATGGAGAATCCCAGCAGCCTAGGCCAGGTGGCGACCGCTAGGAGGTCCAAGGTAGAGCTGATACATGAAGATGAGATCCTCAGCACACATCTTGTTCCTCAGCCTGTTTCTACCTAACCTAGCCAGACCCTCTGAGAAGGAGATTCCCTAGTGACCTAGGGAACTCTTTGCTATCTCATGTCTGCCAGGGAGTTCTCCCTATGAATGCCATTGCCTGCAGCTGAATCTTAGCACTGATCTTTCTGGCTCTTCAGTCAAGGGGAGGACGGGTGGGTTAACATCTCCAAGGAGATGTTACAGGCCCCTTCAGAGGTAAGGACCCGAATGGGGCCAAGTGAGGAGGCTCTGGATTGCTGGGGAAGTGGCTGGGAAGGCAGTGGTGCGGACTCTGTCCTCAGATGAACTCTGCACGGTGCCAAGCTCCTCACAAAGGGCCAAGCCCCCACTGAGCCCAGAGGATGGGTAGGAGCAGACACTGTGGCCGGATGATGACTTAACGGAGGGGGATGTGCAGGAGGCAGAGTGAGGGGTTGAGTTGGCAGGTGCATCAAAGAGGCAGTGCCAGGAAGTCATCCTCCCTCTCTAACCAGGGAAAGAAGAGGAGTCCCTGAGATGCCACGCTCTGGACAGTTCTCTGCAGGAACTCTGATCCCTTCTTACAGGGGCCAGAAGGCATTGCCTGAGGATTGGCGTAGGCGAAGGGGCAGTGGTCCTGATCAGCCCACACTGGCAGCAGGGGTGGTGTCTGGACTGAGGAGAACATCTGACATGGCCCCATCTCTTGTCCCTCCCTCTTGACCAGAAAACACATGGCGGGGTAAGAAGGGCCAGACAGAGGTCACAGGCTCCCAGGAAATCCTTTGAAGGCTTTTATCCTTTCTTTTAATCAGACTATGAGAACTTTCCAAATGTTGACACAGGGAAAGAAAAGCCTATTCTTCCCTGGGCCAGGACCTCAGTGTCAGGCTGGGGCTAGAGGATGGGAGGGAAAGGGGCAGGAGACCAGAGGGTGGGGGATGCAGGCAACAGTGACTCAGCTGGAAAGTCGGGCCCTGGGCACACACACTACCCTTTTTTTCCCCACCTCAAGATTTGTGTGCATCTGGCTCCATTTCTATTTGTTTATTTTCCTGGGGGCAGGGCAGGAGAGAGATTAATGAATAAAGACATCGAGTTTGAAAAGAACCGCAAACCCAACTCTATTCTTCTTCTAACCTTGAGGGCTTACATAATCCTGCAGTGCTTTTCTTAGTGACCTTCCTCTTATACTCTTCTCGTTTGTCTTCTCTTCCTCTTGCTCTCAATAAGAACACTTGGAAAGCCCAGAAATGCCTCTTTTTAGTCCCTAGTGCAGCTGATCTCCTTCTGGAGGCCTCTAAGGTCAGACCTCCCTATTCAAGTTGGAATCGGTATCCAGTGAAGAGGTGATATGGTTGGTGAGAGGGGGCTGGTAACTACTTCCTCCCTCCACCAAGGCCAGGGGGGGAAACAGGGCCTACTGCTGCAGGAGGAACTCAGGCTAGACACAGAGTTTTAAAGTGGGAAGTGACCTTACCAATCCTTGAACACAGAGCCTCTCAAATTTACCCATCAACACATTCTGAAAGGCAGGGAGAGGGAACTTACACCACAGAAGATACAAAGGACTAGCCACAAGCTGCCGGATATACACTGGGCATCTTTGAAATCTGTTTTGTCTTTAGCATTCTGTAAATTTTTTTCTAATTGTACTTTAGGTGAAGGTTTACAGAACAAATAGGTTCTCATTAAACAGGACACATACTGTTTTACGACATTGGTTAACAACCCCACGACATGTCAACCCTCTCCCTTCTCGACCTTTTTTTTTTTTTTTGGTGAAAATATACATAGCCAAAGATAAACCATTTCAAAAATTTCTACATGCACA
>NW_004444224.1:1417139-1452695 GCF_000243295.1 Trichechus manatus latirostris
ATGCACAATTCAGTGACATCGATTACATTCTTCCAGTTGTGCTGCTATTCTCACTTTAGATGAAGGTTTACAGAACAAAATAGTTTCTCATTAAACAGTTTGTAAATTTTTCTACAGAGTACCTTCTGGCACATTGGTGCATGCCCTAGTTTGAGAAGTGTGGAACCAATACAACCTCTTTACTTCACAATTAAGGAAATAAACGCCTGAGAGGTTTAGTGACTTGCTCAAGGTCTCAGCTAGTCAGTGGCAGAGTTAAGCTTGGCACCTAAGTCTTTTGCTTCCCTGTCCAGCACACCTTCCACCAGACAATGTGGCCCCTTATTTCTTGACAGAGTCTTAGACATCCTTGTGCCTGATTCTGTCCTCCATATCCAGAATACTATGCATGAACGTGGACCTTGCTCAGCCATCTAGGATACGTGTGGGCTTAGAGATCAGCCTGGCCCCAAGTACTGAGGCTGACAGTGCTCAAAACCGCCCTGTCTGTGTACTGGGCTCTCTTCAACATGGAGCACTCGAGCATGATTGACAGACACTGTGACAGAGAGTGAGCTGGTCCTATAATTCCCTATTTCTATCCACCTATTTACTTATCTGTACCCAACAAGTGATTGGTTCAGGAATACCTTCAAGCCTAAAATAATTGGATCAGTTAATAGCTATAAGGGGTACTCCTCTATCTTCCTTCAAACTGCCTCCCTTTCTGATTCCATTTCCAAATCTTTAACCCATGGGGTCACCATGAGTTGGAATAGACTTAAGGGCAACGAAGTTGTTTAAGGAGGCCTGGTGGCACAATGGTTAAGTGCTCAGCTGCTAACCAAAAGGTTGGCAATTTGAATTCACCCAGTAGCTCTGCAGGAGGAAAGACCCAGAGATCTGTTTCCATTAAGATTACATCCAAGAAAACCCTATGGGACAGTTCTACAGTTAGTCCCCGACTTACGATGCGTTCCCATTCCAACAGCTCCGTCGTAAGTTGGTTCTGATGTAAGTTCGAATACCTCACTTTTCTTTTAGTTTTCCTTATTATTGCCTTTTATTAACAATATCTTTATAAATCTGATCTTTATTTGTCTTTGGGGGTTAGTGTGAGAATGATAACATCAACAAATTACCCACTGCAACACTGTATGGCGTACATATTACTAAAATGTACCAAAAAAAATAAAGGATGGTTGTAAGTGTGGTTTGTCATAACTCAAATTCATCCTAAATTGGGGACAACCTGTATCCTGTCACACGGGGTCACTGTGTTGGAAATCAACTGGACAACACCTAACAACAACAAATCAGTAGGTTTTTTTTTTTTTTTTTCTAGAGTAGAGAAGAAGGGAAATTAGGAGGCTTAGGGAGAGACGGGAAAACAGGAGAAAAAAAATGTGATAAAGAATTTGAAGGTGAGAGTGTGATTAGATGGATAGCATTCTTCCATATCACCATCTTCAAAAATCAGATACAGACAGCTGGAGAAATTATGAGAAGAGAGGACAACCCAAACAGAGGTGTGGGGAACAAAAAGACAAAGAGGAAGGTGAAGAGCAGGAGAGAAAGGAGGGGCATTTTAGTAAGAGCCAAGATGAAATACAAGGGTGGGGGCAAACAGGGCAGCACAGCTGATAGGAGAGATGGGAAGAAAGTTGGGAGGAAAGTCCGAGAGAAGGAAATGGGATGAATAAAGACATGATGCAAAACTAGGGATAGAAACACACAATAAAGCAATCACAAAAGAAGAGTAATGCCTTCAAACATCAGCATGGACTGCACACTGGATATCACTGCTGGGTAGTTTTCACACCAGATTGGCTCCTGCTAACCTCCCTGCATGCTCTGCGAGTCACCTTCTCTGACTGTTGAGGGTTGAATTTGCTCAGTGAAGGCAAATTCACCCTAGTATTAACCTGAAGCTGCAGTGGAAAGGACTTTGGAATCCAGTTAGAACTAGGTACAAATTCCAGTTCTGCTATTTATAAGTTGTATCACCTGGGACTCTCTGAACTTTAGTTTCTTCATCAGTAATTATGAAGATAATAGGATCTGTTGCAAAGATGAAATGTGAAGTGTTAGTCTAGAATAGCAAGCCCTGGTGGCACGGTGGTTAAGAGCTTGGCTGCTAACCAACAGGTCAGCAGTTCGAATCCACAAGCTGCTCCCTGGAAACCCTATGGGGCAGTTCTACTCTGTCCTGCAGGGTCTCTGTAAGTTGGAATTGACTCAACAGCAATGGGGTTTGGGTTAAGAACAGGCATTCAATAAATGAGAGTCCTCCCCACCCCATCTGTCTCCTTCCATTTTCCTGAACCAAACAATGTTGTTGTTGTTAGGTGCCATTGAGTCAGTTCCGACTAATAGTGACCCTGTAGGACAGAGTAGAATTGCCCCATAGGGTTTCTAAGGAGCAGCTGGTGGATTTGAACTGCCGACCTTTTGGTTCGCAGTCAAGCTCTTAACCACCATGCCACCAGGGCTCCAAAGCTTTACGTTGGCTGGGAAATGATCACCTAATGGCTCTATGAAAGATGCCCAGCAGGCTAGGTCACCATGTAGGAAGAGACCAAGGCTCTGCATCTGATCCCTCTGGGAGCTGTGGCTGTTCCCCCTCATCCTAGTGACCCAAATTTTAAAGTTTAAAATGAAGCTGGCCACAAAGCAGGAGGGTGTTGACGGATCAGAGCACACCATCGTTTTTCCAATTTGTCCTACTAAGATCCTTTATATGCTCCCAACACTTCAACCACAATGAGTGGCTCCTTACTCCCTGGCTGGCCCTGGATTTCCTCGATGTTATGCCTTTGGCTCATACTGCTTTCTTCCCTGGAAGGGCCTTCTCCCTGGCCCCATAGCCCCCCAGTCTCCAAGGGACCAAATTCTGCTTATTCTTCAGGCCCTGCTCCAATGCCACCTTTCTCTATAAAATCTGCCCTGAGTGAGGCAATGAGGTATAGAGGAAAAAGCTCAACTTCTGGTTATTATTTACTAAGTATGTTTCCTGATCTAAGGGGGATAACATCCTTAAAGGGTTTTTTAGAGGAATTCTATGAGTTGACAAAAACATCTTAGCCCAGTGCCTCATGCTTAATAGGCGCTCAATAATACACGTTATTTACCTTCTCAGTCCTGATTCCTTGAGCTAGGTGCCACCGCTCCCTTCAAAAACTCCCCTAGCACTTTGTTGATACCTCTTCTACGGCACCCATCACCTCATGTACCTCATGTCTGTCTTACGGCTGCCTCGTTTATTAGATTGTAAGGTCTTCAACGGCAGAAATCTATATCTGATTCACCTCCATAATTCCAGTGCCGTGTCTAGAATCTGGCACACAGTAGATGCTGAGAAAAAGGCTTATTGTATGAATGCATGAAAACACAATTCAAACTCCATGGCTCCTCCTATGTGGAGGGCAACATCATTACAGATGAAACACGTGATATGCTTGCATATATATTAGGGTTGATAATTAGTTATCTAAGGAGCCCTGGTGGTGCAATGGTTAAATGTTCAGCTGCTAACGAAAAGGTCAGCAGTTTCTCCAGGGGAGAAAAGACCTGGAGATTTGCTCCCAGAAAAATTTTCAGCCTATGATTGAATGGACATGGGGAATCAGGGGCGGAAAGGAGGAGTGTGCTGTCACAGAATGGGGTGAGCAATCAGGGTCACATGACAATGTATGTATAAAATTTTGTATGAGAGACTAACTTGAAATATAAACTTCATTTAGACTACAGCAATAAAAAAAAATCTGGACTTAAAAAAAAATTTTCAGCCTAGGAAACCCTGTGGGGCTGTTCTACTCTGTCCTATAGGTTGTTATAAGTTGGAATTGACTCAACGGCACATGAGAACAAAAACAATTAGTTATTGGAGTTTCTACATGTATAAGGAGAAAGAGAAAACACCAGAAAAGAAAACATAAGCAAGAAGGAGGAGTGAGATGGCCCTAAAGTCAGAGGCTCTGGACCAGAGTGAAGTTCCATTTGTCCTACTCAGGACAAGAGCTTCCACATCTCCTCAGCCCTGCTGTAGGAGAGAGTTCATTTCTGATTCACTGAGATTGGCCCCTATGGCTGGAGTGGGTCGGGAGTCCCTTTCTATATGCAAATTAACTACTTGGAGTACAGGACTGTTACCATAGGTCAGTAACCCCCAGCTACTCATTCATAGCTCATAAAATACGTCTTGAGCACCTACTATATGCCATACACTAAGCTAGTTTTTAGGGTAACCAAGATATATTATGCCTGGATCCTTCTTTCAATAGCTTATTTGTAGTAGAAGACAAATGATAGGCCACGTACAAAGCGATGTACCATAAAAGATGTTGTTGTTAGGTGCTGTTGAATTGGTTCCAACTCATAGCGACCCTATAGGACAGAGTACAACTGCCCCATAAGGTTTCCAAGAAGCAGCTGGTGGATTCAAACCGCTGACCTTTTGGTTAGCAGCCTGAGCTCTTAACCACTGTATCACCAGGGTTCCATAAAAGGTGTTGGTGGATATATACAGACATATATGAAAACTCAGAAAAGGGAGATATTACTTATGACCATGGGGATTAGAGAAGACTTCATGGGAGAAGGGCCACTAGAATTGGGCTCTGAAAGGTAACAGTTGGATATGTAGAGGTAAGAGAAAGGGGAGGCCAGGAAGAGGGAGGAGCATAAACAGTCACGTGAAGGGAGGAAAGCATGTGGTGGGTAAAGAGAGCAGGGAATATTGGCTTGCCTGAGGCTTGTCATAGGAGAGAAGTGGTAGGAAAAAAGGCTGGAAAGGAGGTTTAGAAGTAGACCATGGAAGGCGTTATATGTCAGACTAAGTTTGGCCTTTTTTCAATAATGAGGAGACATTACCATGTTTTGGGGCTGGGGAAGGCATTGAGGCAGTTGCAGTGTGACGAGAAGGAGATGGGCTTGGGAGACAGAGTGCCTGAGCATGAGTTCAGTTCCACAGTTTACCGAGTCACATCATCTCTCTGAACCTCAGTTTCCTCATTCATAAAATAACGATTACAATCTTAATTCCCCATAGGAATGCCCTGAAAATAAAATGTGAAAGTGCTTTGTAAAGTACTAGATAAATGTTGGTTCATTGATTCGTGATCAGGGGTATAATTGAGGAAGAGTAATCCAGTAGCAGTGTAGGAAGGATTTGAGGAGAGAAAGAATGGAGATAGGAGATGAGTATGAGGCTTATGCAGTGATTCAGCCAAAGTATTAAAGATACGAAGTAAGACAGTAAGATGAAGGGGAGGAGACACAAGTAATAAATCCATAGCAGGTGGCATTAGATGAATGTTGAGATGAAGGAGGAAGAGTTTGAGGTGATCCCAAAACTTTCAGTGTGGGTAACTGGGAGGATGATGGCACCATCAACTAGGGACCAAAGAGGAGGAGTAGTGTCTTAGTTATCTAGTGATGCTATAACAGAAATACCACAAGTGGATGGCTTTAACAAAGAGAAATTTATTTTCTCACAGTCTAGCAGGCTACAAGTCCAAATTCAGAGCATCAGCTCCAGGAGAAGGATTTCTCTCTCTCTCGAGGAAGGTCCTTGTGATGCATCAGTTTTCCCTTGGTCTGGGAGCATCTCAGCACAGGAACCTCAGGTCCAAAGGACACGCTCTGCTCTCTGCACTGCTCTCTTGGTGGCGTGAGCTTCCTGTGTCTCTCTGCTTACTTCTCTCTCTTATATCTCAAAAGAGATTGGCTTAAGACACTATCTAATCTTGTAGACCTCATCAATATAACCGCTGCTAATCCATCTTATTACAGCATAGCGATAGCATTTACAACACATAGGGAAATCACATCAGATGATAAAATGGTAGACAATCATACAATACTGGGAATCATGACCTAGCCAAGTTGACAGATATTTTTGGGGGACACAGTTCAAACCATGACAAGCAGGTAGAAGAAGAAAGAGGATTTGTTAATATTTGCAAATAAATGCATTTGAAGTACTGGCAGTAAACAGAGGTATCGACTGTTATAATTCTGATTCTTAGGATCCCAAAACTTTTCAGTCAAATTGTTTTTGCCACGGAGAAAACATAGAAAGCTCTTTCCTCAGGGTCCCCCCCTTGCCCTTCCATCCTCACAGGCTTTGGGAGAATGTGCACGGCTTTTACCTGCCCCCTCCACCTGCTGCCCCTGGGAGGGGGCTGAAGCAATCTTTCTAGTCCCCTAATTTAGCACAGTCACTCCAATGCCCCATAACTACCTACAAGGCTCATTCTCTCTCCCCACCCTCCTGCAAAGGGGACACCTGACCCAGAGGAGAGCTGGGACCGATGTCCTGGGGCTTTTTTTCTCCCACCTTTTGGAAGAGGTATTTTTAAACATCTGTAGCATTAATGAAGCCTGGTAAACTTGGGTCCCCTCGCATGCCACCAAGACTCTGCCTGAAGGTCTCCATAAACTAAGGATCTCCTGTGAGGTACTCCAAGGCTGCAGCCCTCACTGGGGCCTTAGCTATCCAAATTGGGCTTTTAGTTGTTTATTTACTCAGTCTTTCTTAACAAACTCTACTAGGCACTGGGGAAACTGATGAAAGTCAAAGTCCTTGGCCTTTTAAATTAAGAGCTCATGGATGGTAAACAAACCATTTCAAAGCATTATGATGTTTTGAAATAGGAACACACACAAGACCACGTTCGTAAACCCATACTGGGGTGGAGTGGCGGGGGGCAGAGAAGATGAACTATTTTTCTGAGAGCACCAGGAAAAGCTTCAAAGGGGGTAACTAACACTTGAGCTAAGTTTTGAAAGAAGCAGGAAGTCATCAGGTAGGCACAGAGCAGGGCAGTGGAAAAGTAGGTCCAAAGGTAGAAAAGAATGAAACCAAGAGGCTCTTTACAGGGCTAGAGTCGGGGGTACCTGTGGAGGATTGTCAAGAGTAAAGCAAAGAAGTAGGCGAAGACCAAATCATGAAGGGCCCTGAATGCTATGCTAAGGGGCTTGTAGTTTATCCTAAAGGCAGTGGGGAGCCGTAGATCAATTTTGGTCATGATGATCACAAGAGCAGTGTCGTTACCCAAGAAAGGCTTTGATAAATACATTCATTCTGGGGAATCAATGCTCTCAGATAAAGAAAGCTAGCTCTAGGTAGTGCTACAGAGCTGAAGCAGTAAGTGGGAATGGTATTTTCTGAGGGAACATGCTGGACATCACTGCAGATATGGCCAGACTTTGTTTTAGGGAAAGAACCACCGTTAGTTCAAGTCTTAGAGGAGATAAAATGGATATCTCTTTTCACCACTCAGAGGCTGGTCTTGTCTTCAGAATTCTGGTAACTGGCTGGGACTGTTTTGGGGAAATAGCACCCTCTAGAGGAAAGAGTGCATGTGTTTTGGGTGGGGCAGCAACAAACCATTCCGAGATCTCTGGCCTGCTTCCTTCCCTGAGGGCCTGGCCAGCTTTGGGGTGGAGTGATCCACTTCTGACTCTGACCACCATGGAGAACAAAGCTGCCTGCCTGTGGGAGGTGGCACAATGGCCGGGAGGAGCAGATAACAGCGGGAGGTGGCAGATATAAAGGCTGGCAACCGCAAGCAAAACAGCCGGAGGCGGCAATCACAACAGCCAGAGGCAGCGAAGAGGCTAGCCAGTAGCCAAAATCTCCAGTGTCTATGAATACACACCCTGAGCACTGAACTCTGGAGGCTCCAGGCTCTGTCTTCTCTGTCTCAGCTGTGATCCTCTGTACAGGGTGCTACAGAGGCAACTCCTGGGGCTATGAGACCCAGGAGAATGAACCTGTGGTACACAGAAGCAGCTGCTACAATTAAAAAGTTCTGAACCAGGATCCAGAAGACCTGGGTTCTGGTCCCAACTCTACTGGCCTGCTTGGGCCAAATCTCTCTGAGCCTTAGTTTCTAATGATGCCTTTCCTACATAGAAGGATCAACATATTTTATAAACTGTAATACTATAGCCCTGGTGGCGCAGTGGTTAAGAGCTTGGCTGCTAACCAAAAAGTCGGCAGTTTGAATCCACCAGCCGCTCCTTGGTAACCCTATGGGGCAGTTCTACTCTGTTCCATAGGGTTGCTATGAGTCAGAATTGACTGATGGCAACAGCTTTGGTTTTTTGGTTAAAGTGACATATAATCATAGACTATTATTTTGGGAGCAATAAGCAAGGCTTTCCTTGGGCCGTCAGCACACACAAAGCCTTGGACTTGATGAAGGGTCCCTGACTGGCACCATAAAACATGTGGAGGTAGGAGTGGGGAGGAGGAGGTAGGCATCCTGATCCTCCGTGAATGTAGACAGAAGCTTAGAGACAATCGTTCAATTCCCATCCAAAAGTTAAATCTCCATTATAGAATCTCTGCAAAGTGCTTGTCCAACCTATCCTCGAACACCTCCAGGGACAGGGCACTCTCCACCTCTCAAGAAGCTCTTCTTACCTTTAGGCAGTTCTGATTGTTACAATGCTCTTTGTAACATCAGTCTGGAATCTTCTCCCTGTAGTTTGAACTCACTAGTCCTGGCTGTTCCTCCTGGGACTCAAAGAACAAGTCCAAACCCTCTTTCACATGACAGCCTTTCTAACTAAATATTTGCACACAGCCATCATGTCCCTGATGGTACCCTTCTGACTAAAACTTCCCCATTTCCTTCGACTATTTCTTATATGATCTGGTTCTGAATCCTGATTGTTCCTTGATACTTAATACTGCAGATATGGGATAAGAGAGCAGAGTAGAATCAACCACTTCCTTATCTAGATACTTCAGTTCAACTAGTTTATGATTGCATTGCTTTTTTGGCAACCAAAACCCATTGATAAGGCCTACTAGATTTTTTTCTGCTAAAATGCTTATATCTTTTTCATTGTATGCTTGCTAAATTACGTCTTCCCAATCCAGAACTTCTTCAGGTAATTTTTGGACCCAATATGCAACCCAACATTTATCCTTTTTGTTAGATTTGGCCTTTTATATCTTAATTCTGCCCCAGCCCTTACTTTTGCAATCCATCCCAGCTTTGGGTCATGTACACAATCAATGGCCATATAGTTTTTAATAAACTTAATCTTAAGTACATCAAATAGAACAAGGTGAAAGGTAAAGTTCTCTAGTACATCATTAGGAAACTGATTTCAGGCTATCATGATCCACTCACCAGTACCACTGATTTTTTTAAGTTACTTAATTAGATTAGCATTCTCTTCATTTTTATCTATCTTATCTCCAAAGATATTAAGAGATCTTGTCAAAAGTCCTGCTGAAGCTTTGATGCACTTTATTGCAGCTTGCTGGTTTGCCAATTTAGTAACTGTCATAGAAGGAAATTAGGTTTGATGTAACTTGTTCTTAGTAAACCTATGTTGTTATTGTTGTTGTTAGGTGCCGTCGAGTTGGTTCCAACTCATATTGACCCTACGTACAACAGAATGAAACACTGGCCGGTCCTGCACCATCCTCACAATCGTTGCTATATTTGAACCCACTGTTGCAGCCACTGTGTCAGTCCATCTTGTTGAGGGTCTTTCTCTTTTTTTTGCTGACCCTTTGCTTTACCAAGCATGATGTCCTTTTCCAGGGACCGGTCCCTCCTGACAACATGTCCAGGCTCTGTATTCTCATTCTCAGCTGTGATCTTCTAAACAGGGTACTACAGAGGCAATTCCTGAGAGCATGAAACCCATGAGAATGAACTGGGGTACCCAGAAGCAGTTGTGTATCAAAGTACATGAGATGAAGTCTCACCATCCTCACTTGTAAGGAGCATTCTGGCTGTACTTCTTCCAAAACAGATTTGTTCATTCTTCTGGAAGTTCATCGTATAGTCAATACTCTTCACCAACACTGTAATTCAAAGGCATCAGTTCTTCTTCAGTCTTCCTTATTCATTGTCCAGCTTTTGCATGCATATAAGGCGATTAAAATACCATGGCTTAGGTCAGGTGCACCTTAGTCCTCAGGGTGACATCTTTGCTTTTTAACACTTTAAAGAGGTCTTTTGCAGCAGATTTGCCCAATGCAATACACAGTTTTATTTCTTGACTGCTGCTTCCATGGGTGTTGACTGTGGATCCAAGTAAAATAAATCCTTGACAACTTCAATATTTTCTCCGTTTATCATGATGTTGCTTATTGGTCCAGCTGTGAGGATTTTTGTTTTCTTTGTGTTAAGGTGTAATCCATACTGAAGACTGTAGTCTTTGATCTTCATCAGTAAAGTGCTTCAAATCCTCTTCACTTTCAGCAAGCAAGGTTGTGTCATCTGCATAATGCAGGTTGTTAATGAGTCTTCCTCCAATCCTAATGCCATGTTCTTCTTCATATAGTCCAGCTCCTTGGATTATTTGCTCAGCACACAGATTGAATAAGTATGGTGAAAGGATACAACCGTGACGCACACCTTTCTTGATTTTAAACCATGCAACATTCCCTTGTTCTGTTCAAACGACTGCCTCTTGGTCTGTGTACAATTGTGTGTAATTGTGCTCATGTGGAAACTGGACAGTAAACCCGTGTTGGATCTTATGGATCACTGCCTTTCCCCCACCCTTCCCAAGTACTCACAATCTTAATACCTCATTCTAGAATCTTGCCTACGACCAATATCTTACCTGTTTGCAGGTAGTTTGTGAAATGTACTTCATTTTTTCTTTTAAAAATCAAAATTATGTTCACCCATCTCCAACCTTCCAGCACTTCTTCCGTTCTCTAATAGTTCTTCAAAGTATCTTATAGGGGTTTCATATCTTCTTTTCAAGAGTTTGAGGATCAAATGAGAAGGCATGCTGATGCGTATAATTTTAAAATAGTATATAGATGCAAGCATTTATTATTATTATTACTATAACTGAGTATTGAATAAGACTTTTCTTAGGCTCTAAATAAGAATTCTTCAAACTTCTGATTTGCAGTTTCCCTTTTGCTCCAAAGCAGCCAAAGACACTTGGGAGTGGGTGGCATCCAAGTCTAGCTGAGCAGTCTTACTTGGACAAAAGTTCCAAATGGGCTGGGGGCAGGTAAAATGGGCATCCTGGTTGCCTCTGAACATTCTTGGGACTTTCATCCACCGGTGATCTCCAACTCAGTGGCCACTTTGGTGGGTATATGGATGGACCCAACTGATTAAGAGTTTTCCAGGGGACAAGGCCCTGGGGAAGATAGGGTAGGGGGGCAGTGTGCAGAAGAAGAAAATGAATGGTTCAGACTTCTTGGAATGGAGAATATGACGAACTCTCTTCTCCAAGAAGGGACAAACTCCCCTTCCCAGAAGATCTGGCGGTCAGACCAAGCCAAGGGTTCAAGTGATTAAAATTCTTTCTCTACTGGAAAAGTACTCGTTGGGCAGGGGTGCCAGGCACCTTGTAGTAAGTGAACTGTCTCATGTTTCAGTGCCTTGTCCCACTTTCTACTATCAGGACAAATAGAATCCTGAATTTGAGCCTGCGCAAACATAGCCACCCACTAATGTACACTCCTAACTCTCCTACTTCACTCGGTCAAGACAATTTTGCCACCTACAATCTGGCATTTCTCCCAGTCCTTGGGAAATTGGCCCAGGGCTGCCAGGAAGCTTCAGCAAGTTGTTTCTCCCCCACCATTGCTTATTTCTTTTTGTTCAGGTCCTGTCTGTGCCCTTCCCAACATCATCCCACCCCAGCCCAGACCAAATTTCCAAAAATGATGTGAACAGATAACAATAATAATAAATAGTGCTTGGATGATATAAATGCTGGCAATGGCAAGCACAACCGCCAGAGGCGGCAATCACAACAGCCAGGAGCAGCAAAGAGGCTAGCCAGTAGCCAAAATCCCCAGTGTCTATGAATACATAGCCTTAGCACTGAGCTCTGGAAGCTCCAGGCTCTATCTTCTTGTCTCAGCTGTGATCCTCTATACAGGGTACTACAGAAGCAACTCCTGAGAGTATGAGACCCATGAGAATGAACCTGGGGTACACAGAAGCAGTTGCTATGATTAAAATGTTCTGGACCAGGAGCCAGAAGACTTGGGTTGGAGATGTCTCAAAAGAGTAGAAAAACGGGAAGTTTCTGCTATTTTCCAGTCAGATGAATATCTTAGTATCACTACTGTATATTGATGAGTGACAGAGAACAGGGAGGGAATGGAGAAATTAAGGGTATATGTGTGTTAAGAGGGACTGGCTTGTAAGGATTTCAATGAAATAAGCTTTTCTTGTTGGTGCCATTCATGAGGGTGGGGAGGGATTCTATTTCAGAATTAGAGATCTTCACAGAACCGGTTTTGTGGTGAATGGACATCAGTAGAACTCTCTTTAGTCTCATCCCCACCTTTAAGGAACTGTGAACTTATTACTCCTTCTGTCTCTCCTCTTGTAAGTATTATAAATATTAGACTGCATTGCAATTATATGCTTACTAAACATGTGTCTCTCACTGGACTGAGTTCTTGGAGAGCAAAGATACCATTTTCATCTTTGACTTACTAGCACCTTGCATAGTGCCTGGTATATAGCAAGTGCTCAACAAATATCTGCTAATCAAAGAATAAGTGGCACCAAAATGGATGCTACTTCCTCCTATGCATTGGGTGGTGGCTAGAGTTGGCTTGATCTATGCAATAACATCCATTATGCTGTCTTGCTCCTTCTAGATGACATCCATTGCCAAGGTGTATTACAGTCAGACTACTCAGACAGAAAGCCAGCTCCTGATGGGCCCAGGGATACGACGGCGGAGAGTCCTGACAAAGGATGGTCGCAGCAACGTGAGGATGGAGCACATTACCGACAAGCACTTCCTCTACCTCAAAGACCTGTGGACAACCTTCATTGACATGCAGTGGCGCTACAAGCTTCTGCTATTCTCTGCAACCTTTGCAGGCACCTGGTTCCTCTTTGGTGTGGTGTGGTATCTGGTAGCTGTGGTCCATGGGGACCTGCTGGAGCTGGACCCTCCAGCCAACCATACCCCCTGTGTGGTACAGGTGCACACACTCACTGGGGCCTTCCTCTTCTCCCTGGAATCCCAGACCACCATTGGCTATGGCTTCCGTTACATCAGTGAGGAGTGTCCACTGGCTATTGTGCTTCTTATTGCCCAGCTGGTGCTCACCACCATTCTGGAGATCTTCATCACAGGTACCTTCTTGGCCAAGATTGCCCGGCCCAAGAAGCGGGCTGAGACCATCCGTTTCAGCCAGCATGCAGTTGTAGCCGTCCGCAATGGGAAGCCCTGCCTTATGATCCGAGTTGCCAATATGCGTAAGAGCCTCCTCATAGGCTGCCAGGTGACAGGCAAACTGCTTCAGACCCACCAGACCAAGGAGGGTGAGAACATCCGGCTAAACCAGGTCAATGTGACTTTCCAAGTAGACACGGCCTCTGACAGCCCCTTCCTCATTCTACCTCTTACCTTCTACCATGTGGTAGATGAGACCAGTCCCTTGAAAGATCTTCCCCTTCGCAGTGGTGAAGGTGACTTTGAGCTGGTGCTGATCCTAAGTGGGACAGTGGAGTCCACTAGTGCCACCTGCCAGGTGCGCACGTCTTACCTGCCAGAGGAGATCCTTTGGGGCTACGAATTCACACCTGCCATCTCGCTGTCAGCCAGCGGCAAATACATAGCTGACTTCAGCCTTTTTGATCAAGTTGTGAAAGTGGCCCCTCCAAGTGGCCTCCATGACAGCACCGTACGCTATGGAGACCCAGAAAAGCTCAAGTTGGAGGAGTCATTAAGGGAGCAAGCTGAGGAGGGCACTGCCCTTAGTGTGCGCATCAGCAACGTCTGATGCTGGATTCACACCTCCTCATCCCTCTGGTCTCTTTTCTTCTCTCTTCTGGCACCCTGGGTAAGGGATACTACCCAGGTTTACTGGAGAGCCCCAGAAGCACCCATCTTCCACTCCCTCTTCTTTAACCCTGCGGCCTGTGGGTAGTCTAGGCCTATTAGGGTTCAAGTTTTCCTTCCATTGTCCTCCTTCGCCTCCCCCTTACCTTCCACCCCAACACACACACACCCCTCCCTTAAGCCAGGATAGGGGAAGAAGACGGAGGATTAGGCTGAAGTGGCTTAGAAGGCCTCAGCCATGCCTGGAGACTCACATTAGGAGGACCACGCAGTTGGATGGATAGATTTCCCCTGGCCACCATCAGAAAGTTTGTTGACTTGAGACTGGGGCCCTCTCCCTTCTACCTTCCTACGTAGCAAATTCCCTAAGGCAAGATGCTCTCTGACCGTTATTTTGGGGTCTGTGCCTTCAGAAATAGAAGAATGTGGAATCAATTTATCCTGGAGTCTCTACCAACCTCTGTTGAAAGAAGCCAGGGTTTTTCATGGCACAGTTACGTCCATTTTAGCTTCGATCATAACCTAGGACCTTGGTCACCACAATTTTCTCCCCTAGTTTCTCAAGTGGACTCTCCCTTAGGATACTTAATTCTCTCATTGATGCCTTTGTTTCTACAGAATTGGGATTGATCTGAGAAACACAGGACACAGATATGACCACCACTGATGCCCAACTGAAAACTAGATCCACAGGGCAGATTTCCTAAGGAAGTTAAACCAACCCCACCAAGTGGGATGCAGCGGTGTCACTAGAGGGGTGCGGCGTGTGTGGACCTCACTGGGTGACAATGTCAGAGTAGGTGACACCAAAATGACTGTCTATAAAACTATCGCTGTAGTTGTAACAACAAAAACATTTTCGCAAACCCAGCTTACATGCATCAATATACCTACAAGGCTAAAACCCTATGCTAATTTATTTTTTGAACCATCTAACGTGCTCCAGTCAGAGCTCTCATTATTACCCGGTTACAATGATGCTTCAGATTACGTGGTTTTGTCTGCACGTGCTACAAGCATGTGCTGCTGCTTTCGTTGCTGCCAGTGTTTTTATAGTCACTGATTTTGTCAAATTTTTTGGTATTTCAGCTACAATACTGTGGTAATTAGTATCTGTGAACCTATATCAATAACTTTTTTGAGAAAGTAGTAGTAATTAAAGGAGAAGAAGGAGTGCTATACAGGAATTACAAATCACGAGTTAACAGTACAGAAAACATTACTAAGGATTCTGTACGGTCTAGTATGGGGGGAGGTCCATGGGGGTAGGAGGTGACACCATGAGTTACCACACTGGGTGACATCAGCCCTAGTGATGCACTGGTGGGATGAGTAAATTCTCAGATCCCCAGTCTGCTGTACAGAGCCTTTGGGAAGCAGTGATGCTTTGTTAAGGTTTGGGCAGAAGCAGAACTCTGTGGCCAGCAGTCCCTAATCTCCCTGTTACCCTCCTGGTGCCCTCTGAAAAGTGCCAGTTATTTCATTAGGTAATGCTGGGAGGGAAGGAAATTATACCTTCTGATCAAATAACCACAGTCTCCCTTAGCCACTCCTGAGACTTGGTATAAAATGATGGAAATCAGTCTTGTCTCTACTCTCCTTTGCCATGAGGCAGTTTGAGGCAAGTTAAAAAGCACAATTAAGACTCTTAAACCATTCCTTGTTCCCTGGTGGGGACTGACCCAGATGGTCAGGGAAGGGTTTATGGGCACTGGGACTTTCTCTGAAGTCCCAAATCTCAAGAGCACTTTCTGGTCTCATTTAGGTACCAAGGAACCCCCACGAAGCGGTCTGGCATATAGTTTCTGAATGAATCAAGTGGCAAATGATGTGAGCTGGACTCAGCCAATTAGGTTACAAGCCATACACTTGATAGAATATGTACGTGCATCCGTATGCACAGCCTTGCAGAGAAATCCATAAAATTTTGAGGCTGGACCCATGGTCACCACCTGCTATAACTGCACAAGGTCCTCTTACATTGATCTCTCCTTGAACTCAACTAATTATCTTGAAAATGAAGACCCTTCAGTCTCTACCTACTGTAAGCCCCACCATTACTCCCTAGTTCTCATGAAAACAAGAACCAGAAAAACTTGAAAATCTGAAACAGAGAACAAAGACAAAGAGCCAGTTTCTGGTCTCTCGACTTTATTCAAACTAGACTTACCTGAATTCTCTAGATGTGTTAGGGCAAAAAGTACTGCAGTGCGTGTGTGCATATGTGTGCACATCTATCTCTTCTCACCCATTAACAAGTCATCCTCCATCCAGTTTCTTCTGCATACAGCTGCCTCCCTCTTGAAGGAACTACTCTTTTCCTGTTCCCCTGCTGTCTATTCGAAGCCCCCAGCTTCTCCTTGGCTTCTTGGATAGCAAAGTGAGAAGGGGACATTTTCTGACTTACCCTTTTTGATCCTCCCCTACTATCCAAGACTTTGCTCTAAGTTGCACTTTAAACCATACCGTCCCTTTAATGCAATCTGGTATCTTCTCACAGAAGACCCCTAGGGAACACCTCCCTGCTCCCTGCCCCCTGTCCACCAGCCCTAAATGGCTTTTGAGAGTACAGCCTCTACTTCGTTTGAGCTAGAATCCTTTTGGCTATAGGACAAGCTTTAGAAGCAGCTAGGTCTGGTGAAAAACGGGCCCCCTGACCACACCAACCACAGACTTGGAATGTCAGGAGAGCACCAGGCACAGGTATTAAAAGGGGAGATTTCAGAAGATGAACAAAACATGTGATGGGGGAAGATTCCTGGGGTACAAAGATAAGAAAGGATGGATCTAGTGAAATCAATGAAACCCTTGAGCCTTACTCATCTACTTAGCATTACTCATATTGGGCTAGCAAATACGAGGTGGGTCGAGGCTCAGGGAATTAGAATATAAGATACACAGGAAAGGATTATCTAAGGAGAAAGAAACAGAGATAATATATAGAGAAATGTATATAGATGTATATATGCCCAAATATACTGAATGTACAGAAAGGAAATATTCAGAGACCTTAGCATAGCAGGCAGATAGGCCCTGGTTGTGAGGCAGGACACTCCTGACTTTCAGACTTACAACCAACCAGTGATCCTGCCTTCAATATGGAGGTGAGATACCTGGTGAAGGTCCTCAGGTTTGAGGATGGGAAAGGGAAGGGTGGAAGCTGAGCTTCAGAAATACAGAGGCATCTGTTGAGACTTTTGATGAGCCCTGCGCTACTGATAAAAATCCCACACCCAAAAACCATTGCCGTCAAGTCTATTCTGACTCATAGAGACCCTACAGGACAGAGTAGAAGTGCCCCATAGGGTTTCCAAGGCTGTAAATCTTTAGGTAGCGACTGCCACATCTTTCTCCAGCACAGCAGTGGTGGGCTCAGAACCGATGACCTTTTAGTTAGCAGCTGAGCGCTTTAACCACTGTGCAATGAGTGGTGTTACTGAGAGGACCAGGAAAAGAATGGGGGGTAGAAGAAATGGGGAGGGAGACACTGCACTCATGGACATCTAGCAGAATCCACTACTCATACTGAGTGCCACTGTCCTCAGCAGTGTCCTGTTGCTGTAGTTTTTTTTTTTTTTTTTTAAATAAAAGCACCCTCTGTTTCCCTCCAAATCTGAAGTGCAACATATTTCTCCTCATTTCCACGGGGGTGGGGGCAGCTGTTCTGGAGGTGAGGACTGTATAACTGAGAAGCTGAACACCTTGGTGTGTGGCGTCACTAAAGGGAAGCCTCAACCCTAGAATCTAAACACCAGGACTAAAGAGTTGTTGGCCCAAGGTGCTCCCAAGGCAGAGACCCAGTCCCTCTCTATGGCTGCAAGAGCCCAAAGAGAATGCCATCTATGCCAGGGGTCTCAATCCTGGCATTTGGGCACGGGGTGGGGGGGGATGATGCTTTGGCTTTGATGTTTCTCTGTGAAAACAAGGAGCGGGCTCTCAGCTGTCCCAGAGGATGGTGCAGTTTCACGAGAGACTTCTGACATCCCTACTCTGTGCTTCACCACATTATCTCCCTAACTCCTATCAGCTAGTAACACCATCCAGGAATTTCCCTATGAGGCCTGAGCAGGAAAAGGAAGCTAGCTGTACTACTGCTACCAGCCAGGGACAGTGCCCCCGCCCCAAGGCTGCTACCCTGATCCTTTACCCCTGCTAGCTAACCTCGTTTATCTGTAAAGTAACACGTTACCTTTGCTGTAAAGTTAGCATGGGCCACCTGGCTCAATAATGGCCCACTCTACTGAAGCTGAAGATGGTTTTTTTATTTACTGCATTAAAGACTAAACCAGGTCAGATTTACCTAGAAAAAAAGATATGTGTTATTTTATTTTATTTTTGTCTGTTCAGAACAAGATACTAAATAAAATGGATGAATCTCTGTTCTTCATTCTAGCTTCTTTTACAAACTAAACCAATACTGCTATCAATGCCGTCAAGTTGATGCCGACTCATAACAACTCCACAGGGTTTCCAAGGCTATAAATCTCTACAGAAGCAGACTGCCAGATCTTTCTCCCATGGAAAGACAGAGACCCATGATTAGCAGTCGACTGCTTTAACTGCTGTGCCACCAGGGCTCCTTACCTATGCGGGAAGAAAAAAAACTAAAAAACAGAAAACCAAACCTTTTGCTGTCGAATCGATTCCCACTCATAGCAACCCTATAGGACAGAGTAGAACTGCCCCACAGAGTTTTCAAGGAGCACCTGGTGGATTTGAACTGCCTACCTTTTGGTTAGCAGCTGTGGCTCTTAACCACTGCGCCACCAGGGTTACCTATGGGAAAGAAGGGTTGAATTAGACTATGCTAGAATAATTTCTCACTGCCTGGCAGGCTTTTCATTAATGATATCACCCATTCCTTCCCACAGCACTCTCTCTCTCACCCTAGCCACCCAGAGCTAAGTCAGAGCTCACAAGTTAAAAGGACACCATCCTTCAGATTGCCAAATAGGCCGACGCCAGCCTCAAGTTTGGGGAGTCCACACAACACTCCAACCTTCTGACCTGCTGGCCAAATTCAGGGCTGGTTTCCCACTACTCCTTCATGATGCCAGCCACAAGCTTGGGGGTCTACACAACACCCTTACTTTCTGACCTGCTGGCTCCTACTACCCCTTTAGGCTCAATAATTTGATGAAAACGACTCACAGAATTCACAAAGAGTATACCATACTTACAACTACAGATTTATTAAAGCCAAAAAGGATACAAATGAAGAGACACATAGGGAGAGGTCTGGAAGGGTTCCCAGTGTGGAGCTTCCATGTCCCAAGGGATGTGCTACCCTCCCAAGAGCAGATAATCTTATCAACCAGGAATCTCTCTGAGCTTCCATGTTCAGGGCTTTTATCAACCAGTCCTGCATGATAGGTTAAATGATGCCTCCTGAGGCTAGTGGATACTGGCCTTCCAGGTGAGTCTTTTCTGGTCTGGCCAGCCCCCACTCGCCAGCACAAATACTCAAGTGTGGCCTGAAAGTCCCAGACCAAGGCCCCCAATTATTTCAAGAGTTATTTCTCCAGAGCCAAGGACAAAGGCCACCTTACTTAGGGTAAAACTAGGTCTTTTATTCCACAGGATCCTTTAGCAAATATCTTTGAAACTCAGTTTTTTAAGGACACAATTGAAAAAAAAAAAAAAGACCCAGAAATCTAAAATCGGCTTAGCTTAATCCAGAAAAGTCAAATTGCTTTGGATCCTGGGCACTGTCCCTTTCAGCCAGTGATCCCAAGTCCAGTTTCCCTTCCAGAGTTAGTTATGGCTAGTTGTCCTTATGTATCCTCAAGACTCTATAGGCTTATTCCTTTAATCACCAGGAATTTCTTCCCCCAAATCTAAAGAAATAGATTTATCTGCTACCCTTTTCTATCTCTACACTGAGAAAGGTAAACATCCAGCCCTGAATTCTCTTGGACTAGAAGCAACAGATCCCAAAATTACTGACTCCTGTTCACCCAGAAATGGGAGCTAAACAAATAATTTATAAGGATCAGTACAAAGCTGGTTCCTATGAGGTGGAGGTTAAAGATGTCCCAAATGTTCAACTTTTCCAAGCTGCTGCACCACTCCATCACTCTAACATCAACTACTCCCTCTTCCCTCAGCACTCTCCCTCCCATCTTTGGGTTCTCTAATCGCTGCAACATCTCACAGAACTCAGGAACCATATAAAGGAAATAGCCCACGCAGTTGTGGAGGCTGGCAAATCCCAAATATGTGGGTCAGTAGGCTTCTCCCAACCCACAGGGCTGCAGGGGCTGACGAACCCAAACCGGCAGGTTAGACCACAGGCTGCTGGCTCGCAAGGCTGCGGAAACTGGTGAATCAGGTCACACTCGACCTCAACGGGCATATAGTTCTTACGCCTTATGACTCATCGCTAGATTGTTTTGTTAGGTGCCGCGGAGTCTGTTCTGACTCATAGGATCCTATAGGACAGAGCAGAACTGCCCCATGGGGTTTCCAAGGAGTGGCTGGTGGATTCAAACTGCCGACCTTTTGGTTAGCAGCCGAGCTCTTAACCACTGTGCCACCAGTGCTCCAAAGAACCATATAAGGCATATGAAAATCATAGTTCCAAAAAGTTTGAAGAAACTTACAAACTTGTGAGAAAAAACAGATGAAATAACAAGTTGCATATACAGAAGGTCAGATATCACATCAACAACATGTTCTAAAAACAGAGAGATCTCTTTGGGAGACATTTCACAGGGACAACAGGCACTGGGCAAGGGATGGTATGGATCTAAGAGGTCTGTTAGAACACATTTTGACATTAAAGAAAAATCAGCAAATACCGAGTTGCTATTATGTTGAAGATACCATTCAAGTAACAAAGAAACATATGGCATGATACATGCCATCAAGGGATGTACAATCTTATGGGGCTTTGCACCTACTACTCCTTCCATGGAATTCTTCCCGTTGCCTGCCAGCCCCCTACCTTGCTAACTCTCAGTGCTCTCATCTTAGATCAATTTCCCTGAAGAGCTATGACTGCACCACACGTCCCTCTTTTATAGCACTTAAGACAGCTGCAATTTTTCATTACTTGTGAATTTATTTCACTAATGTCTGTTCCCTCACTAGGATGGGATTCATGTCAGTGTTTGATCACCAGTACAGTTCAGCACCTAGCATGGTGCCTGGTCTGTATAGATGCTCAATAAATACAGTGAAAAGGAGGAAGAGAAGAAATGAGGGAGGAGACCTGTCTCACGTTCACACAACTAAGTACACAGTGCAGGTGGTATATCTTGTTAAATAACTATAAGAGATTTAGATAATGTATCTCATAAGGCACGCATAAAAACTGTTAAAAAATACACAGACAATAAATAACACTATGCAGCAGGGCAGGGACTTTTATGTGAGTGATTTTCTGGAGCTTAGACATCCTCTCGTCTACCCGTCCCAGTCCGTCTGCCCTCAGTCAGCACAGAATAGGCATCTAAATCATACTGCGCGATGGTGAAGTGGGTTGAAAGCCAGGATATGCTTCTAGGCTTGAAGGACTGAGCAGGTGTCTGCCAGGGTGACTGGGGAGGAGAACACAACCTTGGCAGAAGGAATAACAAATACAAAGACACTGAGACATGAGGGCGTGACATGGTTTAGAAACTCTGTGAAGCTTCCCTGTCTCCTTTCCCATCCCCTCTACACAGGTTGCCAGACGAAATACAGGCTACCCAGCTAAATTTGAATTTCAGATAAATAACGAATAATTTAAAAGTATATAACTATGTCCGAAACACTGCAATGGGGCATACACATTCTGGGCCCCTTCAACTCATCTTAGCTCGGCCCTAGGAACCACAAACCCCCCGGGATTACCAGCGAGGGCGGAGTAAAGCGTGAGGGCCTGAGGGATGTAGCCGCAGCTCCGGCTTCTTGGCGGAGGTCCGCCTCCACTGACTGGAGTTCGGACAAAAAGGAGAAAAATCACTCACATAGTGAAAAAAAAAAAAAAATCCCGCTCCTCTCCGTAAAAATCCCATCTGGTGCGCACCTTCCTGGTAAACGGACGTCCCCCTTCCCGGGGACCGGAAATCCCGCCCCTCCTGGAGGAAGGAGCGGGAGTGAGAGAGCCAATCCGGATGGAGATAACTCTCCGGCTGGGGCGACAGAGAACTCCGCGCGGGGACTCCAACCGGAAGCAGGGTGTGGGCGGAGTTTCATGCCGGAAGTGATCGGCATGCCGTTTCGATTGGCATCCTAGCTAGTAGGGGTTGCTCCGGCAAACAGATGTAGGGCACCGAATGAAGGTTGGAGGTTGGAAGACACTGTAGAGCTGGAGCTGAGCGGCTGTCGCGCGGTAAGATCATGAGCATGAGCAAGCATTGGGGAGAATGGTTCCTGAATCTGCGGGTGCTCCCCGCCGGGGTGTTTGGTGTGGCCTTCCTTGCCCGAGTTGCGCTGGTTTTCTACGGGGTCTTCCAGGACCGGACCCTGCACGTGAGGTTTACAGACATAGACTACCAGGTCTTCACGGACGCCGCGGGCTTCATCACGAAAGGGCGCTCCCCGTATCTGCGGGCCACGTACCGCTACACCCCTTTGCTGGGTTGGCTCCTCACCCCCAACATCTACCTCAGCGAACTCTTCGGAAAGTTTGTCTTCATCAGCTGCGACCTTCTGACCGCTTTCCTCTTATACCGCCTGCTGCTTCTTAAGGGGCTAGGACGCCGCCAAGCGTGTGGCTACTGTGTCTTTTGGCTTCTTAACCCCTTACCTATGGCAGTATCCAGCCGAGGCAATGCAGACTCGATCGTCGCCTCCCTCGTGCTTATGACCTTGTACTTAATAGAGAAAAGATTCGTCGCGTGTGCCGCTGTGTTTTATGGTTTCGCGGTGCATATGAAGATGTACCCAGTGACCTATATCCTTCCCATCGTCCTCCACTTGCTTCCAGAACGCGACAACGAAGAAGGCGTCCGTCAGTCTCGGTATTCTTTGCAGGGTCGTTTGTACGAATTCCTGAAAAGGTTGTGCAGTTGGGCTGTGCTGCTCTTTGTAGCAGTTGCTGGACTCACATTTTTTGCCCTCAGCTTAGGTTTTTACTATAAATATGGTTGGGAATTTTTGGAGCACACCTACATTTATCATCTCACTAGGCGGGACATCCGTCACAATTTTTCTCCATACTTCTACATGCTGTATTTGACTGCAGAGAGCAAGTGGAGTTTTTCTCTAGGAATTGCTGCATTCCTGCCACAGTTCGTCTTGCTTTCAGCCGTGTCTTTCGCCTATTACAGAGACCTCATCTTTTGTTGTTTTCTTCATACGGCCATTTTTGTGACTTTTAACAAAGTCTGCACCTCCCAATACTTTCTTTGGTATCTCTGCCTTCTGCCTCTTGTGATGCCACTGGTGAGGATGCCTTGGAAAAGAGCCGTAGCTCTGCTAATGTTATGGTTTATGGGGCAGGCGTTATGGCTTGCTCCTGCATATCTTCTTGAGTTTCAGGGAAAGAACACCTTTCTGTTTATTTGGTTAGCTGGTTTGTTCTTCCTTCTTATCAACTGTTCCATCTTGATTCAAATTATTTCCCATTACAAGGAGGAACCCCTGGCAGAGAGAATCAAATATGACTAATACATGCTCCAGATCTTCTGCCGGTTCTGTCTGTTAGGTTCTGATTGTTCCGTGTGGACCAGAAGAGAGCTTTGGAAATCTTTTTGAACAACACTCTAGTGAAAGTTCAGATTGAAGCATAAAACCCCGTTCCAACAGAAATTAAAATGCGTGTTTGCCTTATGTAGAGAGGGAACCCAATAATTGAGGTCCACCCTCTAGGAAATCTTAGGATCCATTTATCTGGAACATGATGGAAAGTAAAGGTTACTTGTCTGAAAATGAAAAGGCCGTTAAATGGCTCTTGTAGAAAAATAGATGAATATAGTTAGAGACACAAAATCTAAGCCAGTATTTGTTCAAGTTACACTGGCCTATTGGCTTAAGCTATGTCTTATCTTTCAACCCCCACTTTTTCTTTCTAGAGCTTTCCTGACAGCTGTGAAAACTCACAGAATGTCCTAAGGTATCTTTTTAGATATAAAGTGTTAAATAATACTACTCTGCTTAGGCTGGGAAAGTTGTTTAATTCTGTATTAAAAGTAGGGGCTTAGGAGATAAAGAACGCAAAGACTTTAAATTGTAATTATGTTTTATAACTCAGTTTTTCAGCGCTTAATCCCCATATTAGACTGCCATGTAGTTTTATACAAAAAGGATTAAATTTAAATTCGTTCATCTTTAAGCCTGAGTTATTAAATTTTTTAAAATATCATCTTACTTTTAATGTTTGAGTACCTTCATAAACCCAACACCAAACTGTTAGGACACTTTACTACACTTTTCCCCCTTTGCTTTTAAGTTTCTGATAGCTAAAAATTCTTCATCTAGAATTTAAGTTAGTGAAGTGTTGTAAAAATGAATATTAGTAGATTTTAGGTGATAAAAAATTAAATTGTTAGTCAGGCATTTTCTTAGCTTAAAAACACTCCATTTATGAAAATTCCATGATAGAAATGGAGAACTGCTCAGGGGCTCCTGGAAAACATAAGAAAGAAGTGGCCTAAAGAGCCAGTGGTGGTTTAGACTGGCTAACCGGGAGAGAGAGTGTGGAAAGGAAGCTCTGGTGTGCAGATCTGGGGTTCCCTAATCACTATGTTTCTGAGGAAAAAAATGCTTTCTGAATTTCAAACAAGCAATCTATAAAAAAAAATTTTTTTTTAAACATAGCCCATCTATGTTGGGGACCCCTTAAAACTCTATAGTGCTGTAGCAATATATGAGTATGATTTTGTGATTGTGGTTTAGGAAGATGAGTAAATTTAACAACATTTTTCTTTCACAGTTTAAAAAAAAAAAAAGCTCCAGAGAAGTAGTATATTTCATGTTAGTTCAGGCCTAAAAAAAGCCTTTGAGAATAAGATATCTTATGTTGTTGTTGTTAGGTGCTGTCCAGTGGGTTCTGACGCATAGTGACCCTTTGTACAACAGAACAAAACACTGCCCAGTCCTTTGCCATCCTCACAATAGTTGTTATGCTTGAGCCCATTGTTGCAGGCACTGCATTGATGTATACCTTTTGGCACCTACGATTAGAAAGAAGGAAAAAATGGGCAGTTTTGCACGAGCTGCTGTTTGGGTGAAAATAGCAGAGTTAATTCGTTACTGAGTACGGTGACCTTTCTTGTAACTTCTAGTCTCAGTGCCCCATATCTAATCTTGAGTGCTCTTTGCCTGTGCTGTTCACTGGTGGCCTTCTAGCCTTGCATTCTTACCTTATTTTTATTTTCTTTGTAATACTAAAAAAAAAAAAATTTGATAGAGCTGGTGGGGGAGGAGGTGGGAAACAATCAAAAATTTCATCATCCCAATATAATTATCTTTTTTTGTATTTTTTTTTTAATAGTCATGAGTATAGTTTTTAAGTCTCTGGGTGGTGCAAATGGTTAACATATTCAGCTGCTAGCTGAAAGATTGACTGTTCGAGTGCACCTAAAGGTGCCTCAGAAGAAAGGCCTGGTGATCTAATTCCAAAAAATCAGCCATTGAAACCCCTATGGAGCATAGTTCTATACTGACACACATGGGGTTGCCATGAGTTGGAGCCGACTCGACTCATGGCAACTAGCAACAACAAAATGTTTACTTATTTTTATTTTCTTCTTATTTAACAATCTAAGCGATTTTTTTTTTTTTTTGGTGGTTTACTCTTCATAATATCCCATCACGTGGATGCTCACGTGATAAATGCATCCTTCTTCCACTATTATACCTTTAAGATTACTTCCAATTTTAATATTCTAGATAAGACTAAACATTTTGCATGATCATGCCCTTATGACATTCATTTCCTTAGGACATTCTTAGAAGTCAGTAGAATTCTCTTGGGATTTTTGGAGGGAACTTCAATGTCAGAGCCTGCCCTGCGAGAAATTCTCGCCCAAAGAACTGCCGGCTGTTTTTAAGAGATGCTGAGGGTATTTTGCAGGTTATAGATTATAAAACAGTAAGTAAACTCAAGAAAAGATTTTATTTTTTCTCTGGGGGAGGGGAGTGGGGGGAAGATTTGTTTTTTTTTTTCATTTGTTTTCTGGCTTTGTAAAACCTCTGTCTTTTTTAGCTTACAATCCTTTTGGTTTCTTTATTAACCCTTTAATAACACCTTAAATCGTAGAACACTTTGGCTTATATCCTGCATAATTCTCTTTGTTCTTATAGCATCCCTTAAGATCAGTGTACCCATTTTACAGCTAAGCCTTCGTCAGCATTAAGAGGGATAGTTCTGAAAATAGTCTGTGTTCTAAACAGAAGGGGCTAGTTAACTTGTTTTCCTCTAGTTGCTTTTTTAATGTCTTCAAAATATGATCCCTAAATATTCCTAGATAAATTTCCTGGACTAAGCCCATTGGAAAGAGTAATATTTCACCCTCCCCAACCCCCCCCCCCAAAAAAAATTCTTAAAACCATAGATTTTAGTTACTTTTCACCATCCAGGCTGAATGACGCTAACTCACAATGCTTCAAAAGTTTTGTAGAACTTGTCTTTTAGTTAGTTGACTTATGGCTGAATATTAATTTCTCCAACATCAGCTGTTTTCTGCACTACCACCCCTCCCCCAGGGGTCCCAGGGTGGCTCAACTGGCTAAGTGCTCAACTACTAGCCAGAAGGTTGGCGGTTTGAACGCACCCGGAGATGCCTTGGAGGTCAGATTTGTTGATCGGCTTCCGAAAGGTCACAGCCTTGAAAACTCTATGGAGCAATTCTACTCTGCACACGTGGGGTTGCCGTGAGTCGGAATCTCAATGGCAGCTAACAACAGCAATATCCCTATCCCAACCATTTGTACTACGAATTGAAAACAGATGGAAATTTTCACCTGGAATAGTTCCTAAATGCAACCTCTTGGTGCCCCCCCTGCTCCGCTGTATTATGTTTCCAATTTTTCCTCAGTACCCAGACCCAGCAGATGAAGATTGCTGCAAAATAAATGGAACTCAACATTAGCAAGTTCCTTCCCAATCATTTTTATCTCTCCTCATCTTTTAAGGGAGCCCTGGTGGCACAGTGGTTAAGAGCTCGCCTGCTAACCAAAAGGTTGGCAGTTTGAATCCACCAGCTGCTCCTTGGAAACCCTATGGGGCAGTTCTGCCCAGTCTTATAGGGTCGCTTTGAGTCAGAATCGAGTCGACAGCAACAAGTTGGTTTATTTAATCTTTTAAGAAGGAGCTCTGGTAGTGCAGTGGTTAAAATGCTCACCTGCTAACTGAAAGGTCAGCGGTTGGAACCCACCAGCCGCTCCACGGGAGAAAGATGTGGTGGTCTACTTCTGTAAAGATTACAGCCTTGGAAACCCTATGGGGCAGTTCTGCTCTGTCCTATAGGCTTGGTATGAGTCGGAATTGACTTGACAGCAGTGGGTTTGGTTTTTTTTGGTGTTAATCTTTAAAATATTTGCTTTGAAAGGTAGTTCTCTTGCAGCTGTGCAAAAGTTTCTGTCATTCCCAAAGTGTTCTTTTTTATGATTCCAGACCTTTAATAACGCCCCATCCCATTCTCAAAACTGCTGTCACCAAATTGAATAATTTTCTTTGTTACTGCTGACTTCGTCACGCCCCTTCCCTCCATAGCGTGGTCTGAGTTGATTTGCAAAACCACATCTTAGCCTAACTGTTTGTAAATAAAGCGATGGAAATTATGTGACTACAATCTTCAAAGGAAATAATTGTTAAATTCCGCTTGACTTTCAATGTGCATTCTGCAGTGTGCATTCATACAATTAAAAATTATGTCCTAGTCTGATAGTATGGCATCACAGAGCATGTACTCAGCTTTGGTTCAAATACCAGTGCGTTGGTGGTTCAATGGTGGAATTCTTGCCTTCCATGTGGGAGAAGCGTGTTGAATTCCTGGCCAGTGCATCTCATGCACTGCCATCACCTATCTGTCAGCGGTGGCTTGTGTGTTGCTATGATGCTGATCAGGTTTCAGTGGAGCTTCCAGACTAAGACAAACTAGGAAGAAAAGACTGGCAATCTAGTTCTGAAAATCAGCCAGTGAAAACACTATGGATCACAGTAGTCCCATCTGCAACTAATCAGGGTGATGGTGCAGGACTGAACAGCCATTGTGCGTGGGGACACCATGAGCTGGGGGCCGACTCAGTGGCAGCTAACAACAAGAAACCTTGGGCAAGATTCTTAATATCTAGTTTTCTCATCTGTGAAATCGGGATGATAGTATAATCCTCCTAGAATTGTTATAAGAATTAAATGAGTTAATATATCCAAAGTGCTTAGGCTGACATAGTACAGGCAGCCCCCCCTTGCTCCCCAGCAATAGTGTCTGTCCAATAATCTCCTTTAAGGAAGGACCTCCTTCTGAACTCTAGACTTAAGCCTTTCTTTTCCAATCTAATGGATATAGGCAAGGGATGGGGTTTATGCTAAATAATTGTTTTAACCACCTGTTAATGTAAGCTTTATTCCTTCTAATCTTGATCTGGTTCTTTGAAAAGACAGTACTTATATGTCTAAATCTATGTACAGATTCTTCAGATACCGGGTTGCAACTTGATCGTTTTGAATTTGTGTATTTCTGTCATACATTAGCCGACTCTAAGCAGTGGAGGTTTGGTTCACCGCCCCCCCGCCCCCCCAAGTTACACAGCATTTCTTTTCTTCATTGTACTGAGGGGTCATTCCAGGATTGGTGTTTTGTAAATGGAAGCACATGTCTTCTGCCTGTTTCAGAAGCATCAGAATAGCACGAGCATTTATTCAGGACGAATCTAAGAGAACCATTCATTTAGTCAAAGCAAGCATTCAGATTCATTATCCTGAACAAAAGCCAGACTAAATGGGAGCATTTCCAGCTGTTCAGACACTTTGCTAATTGCCATGTCTGCTATGTAAAATGAAATGACACTTACAGTGACTATTTAAAAATAACTTGGAGCATGAATATTTGAAGCTCGGTTCATTTCACAAAGGAAAATTTTTAACCTTCTTTGCTCACTATTCATTTGGCAATTATTTATAGACCCAGGTCCTGTGCTGAGTTGTGTGACAGACGAGTAAGACAAAGCCCATGCTCCTGAAGAGTCAGCAGGAAAGACGGAAACACAGCCCTGCTAAGAAAATACTACATGAAACTCCATTAAATTCCACATCGATGCTGTGGTTTTTTAAAAGGGAGCATATTACTGTCTCTATTTTATAGATAAGAAAATTGAGACTCAAAAACAAGCCACTTTACTGTCGCAGCGGCGACGGTTGTCGGGGCGGCAGAGACAATAACCAATGCCACAACTCTTACAGAGAAGTGGAGCCAGGGAGTCACTCTGAGGAGTCGAACCCCGGCTTCAGCCCCAGGAGTTTATTTTATAGTCAGTACAGCAAGCAGTAAAGCAAATAACAGAACAATGGGCTTTGGGTGAGTAACAGTAAGTTTTGGGCAAGGGAGAAGGAATTCAGGTAAACAAACCAATCAGTAACAGGACAATAGGTTTGGGAAAACAAGTCGTGCCTAATGTCTTTCTCATCACTGACAAGTCTCCAACATGTCGTATACAGCATAGAGGCCTGTGGGGGCTGCAGTTGTCAATACTGCAGCCATGTTTAAATGGCATATATCCCTACACTTTCCAAGGCCAAACAGCTGGTTTATGACAAGACCGGGTCTTCCGATTCTATGTCCAGTGTTCTTTGTTTTCAGCTCTTTCTTCATGTTATATAATGACAGGTAATTATAGTGAAAACCTTTGTTCAGTTAGCAAATGTCTGTGGAGTATTTTCTATGTCCTGGCATTGTTCTAGGCATGGTGAGTGAGGCAAAGACCCTCCCTTCATGGAGCTTACATTTTCATGGGGAGACAAAGAATAAGCAGATACGTGACTGTGGAGATTGTCATAAAGAAAAATGGGGCAAGCTAAGGAAGTAGTGATGGCAGTGAGGAGAGGGCAGTGAGTGCTGTTTAGAAAAGGGGTTAGGTGTCTCGATGAGATGGCGTTTGAGCAGAGACCTGAAGGAAGTGAAGACGTGACAACCAAGGAGCTACCTGAGGGCAGAGCATACCTTGCTGGGTGAAAAGCAGCGGGTGGGCCCTGAGATATGAATGGGCTTGGTGTGTTTAAAGAACAGCAAGAAGGTGAATGTAACTGATGAGAGTTAAGTAAGGAGCAGCCAGAATCTAATTCACAGCGTCCAGCAAAACAACATGAAGCTAATTGAGAAATACTACTAACATTAGTATTTTTACTGGCCTATTGGAAACCCTGGTGGCATGGTGGTTAAGAGCTACCGCTGTTAACCAAAAGGTCGACAGTTCAAATCCACCAGGTGCTCCTTGGAAACTCTATGGGGCGATTCTACTCTGTCCTATAGGGTCGCTATGAGTCGGAATCGACTCAACGGCAGTAGGGTACAGTATAATATGGTGGAGCCCTGGTGGCACAGTGGTTAAGCACTCGGCTGCCAACCAAAAGGCCGGCAGTTGGAATCCACCAGCCACTCCTTGGAAGCCCTATGGGGCACTTCTGTTCTGTCCTATAGGGTCACTATGAGTTGGAATTTGGGTTTGGTTGTTTTGGTTTTATAATACGATAACTTGGGACCCAGCTCTATTAGTTTCTTGGAGCTGCCATAGCAAAGTACCACAACATGGATGACTTAACAGAAATTTTATTGTCTCAGGGGTCTGGCGGCTGGACGTCCATATTCAGGGTGTCTTCAGGGTCGTGCTCTCTCTGAAGGCTCTAGGGGAGGATGCTTGCTTGTCTCTCCCAGCTTCTGGTAGGTAGCCCCAGGTGTTCCTTGACCTGTGCCAGTGTTAGTCATTTTCCCTGTATGTCTCTTCTCTTTTTATAAAGACACCAGTCATATTGGATTAGGACGCACCCTAGTCCACTATGACCTCATGTTAACGGATAGCATCTTCAAAGGCCTCATCTCCATCCAAGGTCATGTGCACAGCTCCTCGGAGTCAGGACTTCAACATATCTTTTTGGAGGACACAGTTCAACCCATAACTCTAACTTCTTTTTATCTCCTGATTTCTAAGCACTTGTTAATTTGTAAGGAAGATGAAATATATGTAAACAACTTATATTTGAGTAGTGCTACAAAGTACTTTCATATATTGTTGAGACATGTGGGAAGGATTGTTTTTTTAATCCCATTTTTACAGATGAGAGGCCTAAGGTTCAGAAATATGCACTTTGCCAAGGTCAGAGTCAATATCTGAGGCAGGATCAGAGCCTAGACCTGGGGTCAAATTTACTGCTCCTTTTTCTGTACTGCTCTTATCATTTAGCTATGGTGAGCAGATGAGCCATGGACCCTAGAAGTCAGGGAATTCAGGAAAACATTGCCCAGCGATCATTCATTCATTGAATAAATACTTACTAAGGGCCTACTTTGTGCCAGGTACTTGGCTAGGCTGGAGGTCCAAGGATGAATAAGACAACAGTCCTGTCCTCGAGAAACTCAGTGGCTAATAGAGGAGACAGATGGAATGTGATTATAACTCAGTGTGCCAATGGCTAGAGTAACATACGTATAAAGTACTTGAAAGCACTAATCATCCATCTACGGAACAAAGTTAGCACAGTTCCTGTACATACTAGGTACTCAAATATTTACCTGTTTTCCTTTAACATTGGGTGAGTACTGGAGGCTTTCTTTGAAACCTCTGTGCTTAAAGTCACTCAGTGACTAGTCATACCTTTGATAATCCTTAGCTTAGCTCACAAGACTTTTTTTTAATTTTTGTTTTTATTGTACTTTAGATGAAGGTTTGCAGAACAAATAGTTTCTCATTAAACAGTACACATATTGCTTTGTGACATTGGTTACCAACCCCATGACATGTCAACACTGTCTCTTCTCAACCTTGGGTTCCCTATTACCAGCTTTCCTGTCCCCTCCTGCCTTCTAGTCCTTGTCCCTGGACTGTTGCGCCCCATTAGTCTCGTTTTGTTTTATGGGCCTGTCTAATCTTTGGCTGAAGGGTGAACCTCAGGAGTGACTTCATTACTGAGCCAAAAGGGTGTCCGGGGGCCATACTCTCGGGGTTTCTCCAGTCTCTGTCAGGCCAGTAAGTCTGGCCTTTTTTTGTGAATTAGAATTTTGTTTACATTTTTCTCCGGCTCTGTCTGGGACCCTCTGTTGTGATCCCTGTTAGAGCAGTCGGTGGTAGCCGGGCACCGTCTAGTGGAGGCTGGTAGTTGTAGGCCGTTAGTCCTTTGGACTAATCTTTCCCTTGTATCTTGTTTTCTTCATTCTCCCTTCACAAGACTTTTTAATGCTCAGGCTCTTGCCTACAGCTCCAGCTTCATCCTCTACCTCCCCCCACCCATCACTCTTACCAAATTATTCCACCTCCTCCTGCCTCTGCATCGTGTTCCCTTGGCTAAAATGTCCTCCTCCTCCCTTTGTGTCCCTCATCAGCTCCTGCTCCGTTCAGGGGTGACCTTTGTGAGACATTTTCTGATGTAGTACCTCTATTACAGTGCAGATCACATTGTTCTGTAATTCCTCATTTGTATGTCCATGACCTTGTGCTGTCTAGACTGTAAGCTCTTTTGGGTGCAGGGTTTATTTCTTATCCATTGATATTGTTTTCCCAGGGCCTTCCCAGAAACAAGCGAAAACAGATGGAAGTAACCAACATCGAGTTGCTGAATGTGCTGTGCACTCTCCGAAACCAAAAAAAACAAAACCAAACAAAAACAAACCTGTTGCCGTCCAGTCGATTCCAACTCAGCAACCCTATAGGACAGAGTAGAACTGCCCCATAGGGTTTCCAGCGAGTGCCTGGTGGATTCGAACTGCCCATCTTTTGGTTAGCAGCCGTAGCTCTTAACCACTGTACCACCAGGGCTCTCCTAGGTGTGTCGAATGGAGTTGCACGCCAGTCTATCAAGTGGGAGCTGGGGATAGTAGGCTCCTGTGCACAGTGTCAATGGTGGCAGCTGAGAAAAAGAAAAGAAAGCAGTTTCTGTGTGCCTGTCATTTCTAATGCCATCAGTATCCACCTAATTTTCTAAGCCAAAATCTGATGATCACCTCCTGTCCTTCTGCCTCACTTGCTGCCCATCCCCCACCTAATCAGTCACTAAGTTCTGTCAGCTGTATCTTTCAATGTCCCTGGAGGCTGCTGGCATCTTGCCACCATCACTGGCCAATTCTACAGTTCAAGCCCTCGTTGTCTCTCTTCTGGAATCGATAGCTCCTGACTGGTGTTCTCGCTCTCCAGTCTCTCTTGCCTTTCACTCCACCTTATTCGTTTATCCTCCCCACTGCTGCCCAGGGGTGCTTTCCAGCGCAGGTCTGATCTTGTCACCTTCCTAATAAAAGCATCCTAGGGGACCCGGTGACCTGCAAGACAAAAGCATCCTGGGGAACCCCATGACCTGCAAGACAAAGTCCAAATTCCTTAGCATCCTCCATCTTGCACCGAATCCCCCTACTCAGCCTCTCTCTAGCCCACTGGAAAACTGGCATCTTTCTGGAAATATCATTGTAGCCTTTGCCTGTGCTGTCTTATTGCCTCGTGTGCTTCTCTCCTGTCCTTCAGATGAACTGTCACGAATTTTTCAAGACCCGACTCACAGGCCCTTCCTTTATGAAGAGGCATGCAAGGTGAGCTTATGGAGAGAGAAGATTAACTATTAAGGGAAAAGAAAAATAGGGCCAGAGCTCTAAGATTTGGTAAATAATCTCTATTAATGCACTTACTGTATTTTATGACAGTTATTTGTCCATTTGTCTCCTTCTCCCAGGGTCTGTTAGCTCCTGGAGGACAAGCACTGTGTTCTGTGTTTGTATGCTTGGCAGACAGCATAAGTGCTCAGTAAATGATTAAATGGTTGTTAAATAAACGAAGCAGGGGTGGGGATAGTACCAGTGATTATTCAGCACCTATTATGAGCCTATGTTCTGTGTGCTTTTCACACATCATCCCATTTAATTTAATCTTCAGAACAACCCTTCGACATAGGTATTATTTGTATGATTTGTTGACAAGGAAACAGGCTCAGAGGGGATAAATACTTTTTTTTTCAGGGTCAAAGAGCTTGTAAGGGATATAGCTAGGGTTGGAAACTAGATCTGTCTGACTGTGAACTTTTCTTCTATAGAGTGATTCTTTGCTAGGGAAGATTTTGCATCCCTCTCTCTCTTACCCTGGGGACATGTGGGAGTGTCTGGAGACATTTGTGGTTGTCGCAACTGGCGGGTGCTACCGGCATCTAGTGGGTAGAGGCCAGGAATGCTGCAAAACACACTAGAAAGCATAGGACAGCCCACAACAAAGAATTATCTCGCCCGAATTGTCAGTAATGCGGAGGTTGAGAAACCCTGTTCTATACCATGTTGACTCTAATAAAAAGGCAGCACTCAAATAAAGTAAATGCATCTGTGGGGAGTCAGACTGGGCTGGCAAGAAGCCTTAGGGTCTTGGGGTCAGTCATGAACCACTGGCATTGGTGGGCAAAATAAAAAAAGATCATTCTGTCCAGTCTCTGACCTGGCTCCAATTGTGGTTCTTTCTTTATTGCTTCCACAAGTCTTCCTTCTTTTCATTTTTTTTCTCGTCTCGATTTTTTCTCTTCTCCAGTAGATTCAAATTTAGCTTGGAAAAGGCAACCCAGCAATCTCCAACATTTTCAAACCTCTTTTTCTAATTAGAAGGTAGAGTCAGTATGTAAGAAGCTGCAGGTTTCAAATTGACAACTTCTCTAGAATCTGGGAATGAGGCCAAAAATGTCACCCTCTGAAATTGACAACAAAAAAGTAGATGAGATTAATTGCTGTGATAATCTTCCCAGGAAATAACCCACTTAAGAAATTCCTGGTAAGTGTGCTGCTGATAAGACTTGGTGGTTTCCTAGTCTCAGCCAGGGTCCAAGAATGCCTCCGCAGGAAGGACAGCATTTAAAAGGTAACTTGTGTGAGATAAACTATAATCTAGGAAATTGTGAAGTACTTGTCCTGGGGAAGTGTCCTAATGGAGGAAGTTTTTAATACCCCGTAAGTGTACTTGCCTGTGATTGTTGGGAATTCTCTTCTTTCTCTCTGAGCACAATAAACCCTAAGAGTGAGGAACCAAGTTTGTTTTATTGGTGTCTCTGGCAGCAGAGGCCTAGATGAGTCATAGCTAGAGGAAAATGGGCATTAATGATGGTGTGTGTATGGGGGAGGGTGGTCACAGTGAAGCAATTCTTTATTTTCTTTATTATTTTTATTGTGCTTTAAGTGAAAGTTTAAAATTCAAGTCAGTTTCTCATACAAAAATTTATACACACATTGCTATGGGACCCTAGCTGCTCTCCCTATAATGTGACAGCACACTCCTCCTTTCCACCCCAGATTTCCTGTATCCATTCAACCAGCTCCTGTCCCTTTTTGCCTTCTTGTGTCACCTCTGGACAGAAGCTGCCCATTTAGTCTCATGTATCTACTTGAGCCAAGAAGTACTTTCTTCAAGAGTATCATTTTAGCTCCAGATACCCTTTTAGCTCAGTGATGAAGTTACCTCCAAGGTTCACCGTTCAGCCTGGGAGTGAACAGCCCCGTAAAACCAAATGAGACTAACGAGGTACAGGAGTCTAGTGACAAGGGCCAGAAGCCAGAAGGGGACAAGGAAGTTGGTGATAGGGAACCCAAGGTTGAGTAAGGATATTGTTGATGTGTTGTGAGATAGTTAACCATTGTCATAGGGCAACATTTGTAGTAACTG
>NW_004444224.1:1452842-1464764 GCF_000243295.1 Trichechus manatus latirostris
AAAAAAAAAAAAAAAAGAGGTTGAAAAGGGAGAGAGTTGACATGTGGGGTTGTTAACCAATGCCATAAAACAACATGTATACTACTGTTCCATGAGAAATTATTTGTTGCATAAACCTTCACCTGAAGTACAATAATAAAAAAATAAAATGGAGATTAAAAAAAAAAATTGGGAGCCCAGCATGCAGTAGAGAGATGAGCTGTAAGCAGACATGAGGACAACAGAAATGCAGCCTGAGGATGCTGGAGAAAAGTACAAGGATAATGAGAACATGTGGGGAGAATGCAATTTGCGTGCGTGCGCGCATGTGTGTGCGTGAGTGTGTGCGAGGGCGGGCAGAGAGAGAGAGCAAGTGATCAAGGGTATAAATATTAAGTTGTTCTACGTATGCCAACATCAATGCTAATTGTAGAGTCTGCAGATGCCCCGGGGTAGCTGACAGTCACCAGTAAGAGACGGGTGTGTGAGGCTGAGTTCTAGGAAGCTGTCTGAGAAGTTAACACTGGGTTCCTCGTTGTGTTGGTCAAAGTTCTTTTCAGCTGTAAGTTATAAAGACCAACTTTGGCCAACAGATATATTTAAAGCGTACTGGGCAGTTCATAAACTCCAAGGAGAGAGCTGAGCAAAGAAGGGACGCAAGAACTTGGGCAATTTGGGGACTTCCCTAGGAAGTGGCCCTGCTCCAGTGACCTTAAGTCTCCAAATCTGTATGTTCAGGTTTTTTTTTTTTTTTTTTAATTTTTAGGAGAGAATTTAACTTTTGGGGCTGGTTCCAGAGAAGAGAAAATTATGAGCCAAGTAATCCCCGCTGTTGTTGAATATAGTCATTATCATTATTGGTTCAGTATGCCGTTATATAAGGAGCCCTGGTGGTACAGTGGTTAAGCACTTTGCTGCTAACTGAAAGGTTGGGGGTTCAAACCCACCAGCAGATTCATGGGAGAAAAGACCCAGCAATCTGCTCCCTTAAAGATTACAGGCTAGGAAACCCTATGGGGCAGTTCTACTCTGTCACATACGGTCACTATGAGTCTGAATCGACTTGACGGCACACAACATGCCGTACGTACCAGTTGCAATGGAGTTGACCCCGACGCATGGTGACCCCATGTGTGTCAGAACTGTGCTCTATAGGGCTTTTTTTTTTGGCTAATGGCTAATTTTTTGGAAGATGATCAGGCCTTTCTTCCGAGGTGCCTCTGGGTGGATTCGAACCTCCAACTGGGTATCAGCCAAGTGTGTTAACTGTTTGCGCTACCAGGAGACTTACTGGTTTACAGCAGGTGTCATATCTTGAAAATAGTGGGACACCAAAACTAGTGCTCAAGTCTTTTGAATTCCAGTTACATGCTGCATGCTCTCAAGGCATGTTCTTAATTCTTCGTGTTTTAAAAACCAGTTAATGGGGCTGGTGTGGGAGTGGGCTGGAGACCTTTCAGGCAAAGGAAACAAACAGTGCAGTGGCCCGCAGGAAGGATGAACTTGGCATCCCAAAAATAGAAGGAAGGCCCTTGTGGCTAGACAGGAATTTGCAAGGAGTGCAGGGCATTCAGAGGCTAGGCCACATCACACAGGCCTTGTAGGCCACCGTGAAGAGTTCAGATTTTTCCCGACTATGTGCAAGACACTAGAGGGATTTAAGCAGACATCAATTCCATTTTAAAAAATCATTCTGGCAACTGAGTGGAGAATGGAGTCTAGAAAGACCAGTTAGGAGGTTATTGCGATAATCCATATGAGAGACAATGGCAGCTTGAATCAGGTGGTAAGAAGTCGGTGGTTTCAGCATTTTGGAGAGCGAACTGGCCAGCCTTGGATTTGATGTTGGAGGAAGCAGAAAGGGAAATACAAAATGAATCCTAGGCTTTGGTTGGGCAAAGAGATGGATAGCAATGCCATTTACTGAGCTGTGAAGACTAATGGAAGGAGTCAATTTAGGGGTGAGAGAGAGTTTGGAATTGATTGTGTCAAGTTTGAGATGTCAGATGTCTCAGTGGAGATGTCATGAGGTAGTCGGATGTGTATTTGGGAAGCACCAGATTACAGATGTTATTTGCAAACAAGGTCTAGATGAGATTGCTCAGGAGGGTGCCTGAGCCTGAGCCCCGGGCATCCCAACGTTGGGAAATCCAGCTGAGCAGCAACCAGCAATGCCTGAGAAGTTGGAGAGGAGTGGCCAGCGAGCTCAGAGAAATGCCACCTAACTTTTAAACCACGAGCTCTGGATTTGTAGCTTCTGCACAGGCTACTTGGTTTATTTTGCACACTTGCATTCTCGTTTATGAGTGTGCTGTCAGATTCATGTAGTAAATGTCACAGCTCCGAATGTTTCCTTGCCTAAATCATTCGCAAAATCATTTTAGCTTCTCTTTCTGTTTGAGGGGCTGACAGCAACTCACTATTGACTGGGTCTGGAAGGCAGGCAAAGTCTGCCAATAAACTTCTTTTTAGGCCTGTAAATATTTGTATGAGGTCCATTAAGTATATCAAGTTGTCATGGATAAACCAAGTACTCATAGGCAACCGTAAGAAACCACATGCAGAAAATCCACTTTGTGGATTATTTGCAATAAAATTTTAATTTGGCTTGTGTGAAATTAAAGCCTGCCTAAGTGCTCTCCTGGCATTTTATGGATTTTTGGAAGGGCTCTCTTTGCCAGCGTTTAGCATATGAATTTATTTTCCAAGCAGTCCAAGCAAAACATAATTAGAAAGGTAAACCTGCTTATTATATCCTTATATCGTTCTGCGGAGGCTTGTGTGTTGCTGTGATACAGGAAGCTTTGCCGCTGGTATTTCAAATTACCAGCAAGGTCACCCTTGGCGGACAGGTTTCAGTGGAGTTTCCAGACTAACACTAGGAAGAAGGACCTGGCAGTCTACTTCTGAAAAAATTGGCCAGTGAAAACTTTATGAATACCTGCTGATTATATACAGTATATATATGTATATTTATGTACACACTGCAAAATCATACAAACTGTAGCTAGCTCCTTATAACACAGCTAAGTAACTATAATAAATTAGTCCACCTGAGAACCCCAGCTTTCTTTATTTTTTTTAAATTAAAAATAAAGTTTTCCTCTTTGTAATCAAAAAGATATATTCCCTATAGAAAAAACAAAAGCAAAATTTTTTAATAAAAGGAAATTTGGAACACAATACCCATAACCATAACTCACAATTCAGAGGAAATCACTGTAAATACCTCTGGGCAAATTCTTCCAGATTTTTTTTTGTAATTTTATGAGTATTTCTTCTTTCTCTCTTTAAAAATTTTTTTTATTGAGGTAAAATATATATTTAAAATTTTTGCCATTTCAGCCATTTTTATGTGTACAATTCAGTGACATTAATTACATTCACCATGTTGTAAACCATCTCCATTGTCCACTTCCAATTTTTTTATCACTCTTAACAGAAACTCAGTGCTCCTTAACTTCCAGATGTCTTAATATATGCTATGTAATCTAGAGTCATAGTATTCATTTTAATTTAAAGTGAACTTTTAAAAAGGCCTTAGCAATATATTGTGGAAATCTTTGAGATATTCAATGTATCACTGTTAATAATATTCAATATGACTGAGCCAAAGGGTTCTGACACACATTGCCCAATGTTCTATGAGTTATATTAATGCATACTTCTACCAACAGTAAATGGCTCTGTCAACACTGGACCTCAAAATCAATTTAAAAATATCTTTTTCAGGTCGATAGGGAGAAATGACAACCATCACTGGATTAATTTGTATTTCTTGGATTAGCAGCGAAGTTGAACATTGGTCATATATTCATTGGCCATTGGGACTTCTTATATTGTGAATTGCCTTTCCATGGCCTATGCTCAGTATTCTCTGGAGGTGCTTGTTATTGATTTGTAAGACCAATCTCTCTATAGAAGCAATAGTGACCCTGTATGTTTTCAATGAGGAGCCCTGGTGATGCAGTGGTTAAGTGCTCTGCTGCTAACCAAAAGTTCAGCAGTTTGAACCCATCAGCTGCTCCTCAGGAGAAAGATGTGGCAGTCTGCTTCTGTAAAGTTTTATGGCCTTGGAAACCCTATGGGACAGTTCTCCTCTGTCCTACAGGGTCACTATGAGTGGGAACCGACTGGACAATAGTGGATTTAGTTTTATATGTTTTAAATATTTGTCCTAGTTTGCCATTAGCCTTTTATTTTTTGACCTAAAAAGGTGAAAAGGTATGTGTAATTGAGATGAGTCTTTTTCCCTTACGATTTCTGTGTTGTTATTTTTAGAAAGTCTTCCCCAATCCAAGTTTACATAAAAACCCCCAAACCAGTTGCTGTCAAGTTCATTCTGACTCCTGGAGACCCCATGTGTGTCAGAGTAGAACCACGCTCCATAGGGTTTTCAATGGCTGATTTTTTGGAAGTAGATCACCAGGCCTTTCTTCAGAGGTGCCTCTGGGTGGACTTGAACCTCCAGCCTTTTGGTTAGCTGCACCACCCAGTGTGTTAACTGCACCACCCAGGGACTCCAAGCTTAAATAGCTATCCACCTATAAATATTTTCTAGTACTTGCTTAGTTGCATTTTTTACATTTAACTCTTTACCCTGTGGACTTGATTTAGTGTGAGGCAAGAAGCAAGGGTTTAATTTTATTTATTGCAAATAGTTAGCTATTTAAAAATCAATTTTTGGACCAAATCATATTTTTGACCATTATATTCAGAGTAGTTATATCGGGAAGCACTGATCAAAAGTTGCAAACTGAAGGCCATGGTCAGATCTAGCTCAGGGAGGGATGTCTTTAGTTCAGATACCTTCTGAACTGCTTATCTACATATAAAAATCAGGACATTTTATACAAAAATCTGGTTTGCCAGCTTATCTTGAAAAATCAGAATATCTGGCAACTCTGGGCTCACATTCCCTCTTGACAAAAATGTGCAGGAGACGGGAGGCAGTTGTCTTCCACAGGCAGAGAGTCCCCCATCATGCTTCGTTCGTTTGGGTTGTCTGCCTAGTCCCTGAAGGACTCCAGGTGGCACAATGACTAAGCGCTCGGCTGCTAACCAGAAGGTTGGTGGTTTGAACCCACCCAGCAGCTCTGTAGAGAAAGACCTGCTCTGGTAAAGATTACAGCCTAGGATACTGTATGGGGCAGTTCTACTCTGTCACATGGGGCCGCTATGAGTTGAAAATTGACTGGACAGCACCCAACAACAACAGCCTAGTCCTTGAAAGCATTTGAGGTTGGGACCACTGCTACTAAGTTTCTTATATTTGTTTTGCAATTGGATACATTACAAGAACTCTCTAATTAGTGCCAATCATTTTTCAGATTAGTTCTAATTTGCTTGGTTTTTCAAATAATTATATCAACATGCAAAAAATTATCATTTTGTCTTCTCCTTTCCAATATGTATACTTCCTAATTCTTTTTTCTTGTCTTAATTACATTTGGCTAGTGCTTCCTTAAAAACAAAAAACAAAAAACCCATTACCGTCTAGTTGATTCCAACTCATAGTGACTTCATAAGACTGGGTAGAACTGCCCCCATAGGGCTTCCAAGTAGTGGCTGGTGGATTTGAATGGCCAGCCTTCTGGCTAGCAGCTAAGCTCTTAACCAGTGTGCCACCAGAGCTTCCTAGTACTTTCGAATAATTGTCATGTTAGCAGACATCCTTAGAATGTACCTGATTTTAATAGGAATGCTCCTGTTTAACTTTTAAGTATTAAGTAAACATTTTTAATCATGTCAAAGAAGTATATTTTTTTCTATTTCACTGATGTTTTAATTTTTTATTAATATCAGTAATACGTGTTGAATTTGGCCAAATGCTTCTCAATATCTACTGATGTTGTATGACTTTTCTCTTAATTTAATATAATAAAATATTTTCTAATGTTAAACCATGTGTGTGTTTTTATTATAAACTCTAACAAAACCTAACAGTACCTAATAATCCCTATTAATATTTCTTGGTGTAATTTACCATCTAAAAATTTTTTTTTAGGATTTTTGCATCTATTTTCATAAATGAGATTTATCTATTGTAATCTTCCTTTCTCTCTTGTGGGCACTTTTTCAGGTTTTTCTCTTGAAATATACTTTATCTGCTATTCCTACTGGTACCCATGCTTATTTTTTCATTGCATTAACTGCTATATTCTTTAATTATTTAAAAAGTTAATTTTTCATTTCTATACTATGGTTTATTTTCTACTTGAGATGTCTTCTTTTTTTTTCAATTTTAACATGAAACACATTATACATACAGAATAGTGTAACATGTAATTTTACAGCTTAAGAAATAGAGCTTCACCAAGACCTTAGACGTCACCCTTCAATTAAATCCCTCTCCTTTTTTCCCAGAAGAAACCACTATCCTGAATGTTGAGTTAATCATGCTCTCGCTTTTTGTTCATGGTTTTACCTCTTATTTATGTATAAGCAACATCATGATAAACTGAGAAAATATTGAAGTTGTCAAGGATTTCATTCTGCTTGGATCCACAGTTAACACTCATGGAAGCAGCAGTCAAGAAATCAGACGACGTATTGCACGGGGCAAATCTGCCACAAAAGACCTCTTTAAAGTGTTAAAAAGCAAAGGTATCACTTTGAGGACTAAGGTGCACCTGACTCAAGCCATGGTGTTTTCAATTGCCTCGTATGTATGTGAAAGCTGGACAATGAATAAGGAAGACCGAAGAAGAATTGACAGCTTTGAATTATGGTGTTGGCGAAGAATAGTGAATATACCATGAACTGCCAGAAGAATGAACAAATCTGTCTTGGAAGAAGTACAGCCAGAATACTGCTTAGAAGGGAGGATGACAACACTTGGTCTTACATACTTTGAACATGGTATCAAGGGACCAGTCTCTGGAGAAGGACATTATGTGTGGTAAAATAGAGGGTCAGTGAAAAAGAGGAAGACCCTCAACGAGATGGACTGACACAGTGGCTGCAACAGTGGGCTCAAACATAGCCATGATTGTGATGATGGCGCAGGACCTGGCAGTGTTTTGCTTTATTGTACATAGGGTCGCCAAGAGTTGGGACTGACTACCAGTGCCTCAGTTCCATTCCCCATGCTCTCTGTGCCCTGACAAGCCTCAAGCACGCCTTAGGCCACCTGCCCCTCCTTGAGAATCCAGCACCTGTCCCCTTCTCAAAGGCCAGGGAGGAATTAGAATTTGGCATCACACCTCACAAAATGACAGCCTTATGACCCCCACTCATCTCTGGTCCCTGTCACACTGGAACATGGAATGTTTTTCCTCTTCTATTCCATAGGCTGAAATAGCTGGGAACTGTGAAGGGAGAGTGTTAAATGCATTGACTCAGATTGTCATTTTGAACTAGAAACCCTACCTATTTCACTTGTATTGACTCAAATGGAAAGTGGGCGTTTCGTGCATTTGTGACATCTCCCAGAGCTTGGCGAGAAGGTCAGAGGTGGAGTAGGTAGCTTTTGTTTTCCAATCCACACCTTAAGAAAATCGCAGCCTATCCAGCAAGCTACAGGGAAACTGCCTATAGTGGGTTGAACAGTGTCCCCCTCAAATTCATGTCTACCCAGAACCTTAGAATGTGACCTTGTTTGGAGATAGGGTCTTTGCAGCTATAACTAAATCCAGTGAGAGTGTCCTTGTAAGAGACAAACGAGGGCACACAGACACAAGAGAAGACCATGTGAAGACGGAGGCAGAGACTGGAGTGATGCTGCCAGAAGCTGGGGAACAACTGGGGCCTCCAGAAGCTGGAAGAGGCAAGGAAGGATTTTCTCTAGAGCTTTCAGAGGGAGCATGGCCCTGCCAACACCTTCATTTCGAACTTGTAGCCTCCAGAGCTATGAAAAAATAACTAAATTCCTGTTGTTTTAAGCTACCAAGTTTGCGGTAATTTGTTATAGCAGCTCTAGGAAACTAATACAGTGCCTGTTGGGGAGTTACAGTCACCCTGGAGAGGAGTGTTTGTTTCTAATGTTGAATAAGATAGTCCTTCCCTCGTAGCCTCTGGACAACAGCAAGGGAGGCTATCTGCCAAGGATATTGTAGAAGGGAGAACTGCATTGGATGGGAGGTTGAACAATGTCCTTAATATTCTTCCTTTCCAGAGATGCTGTGACTGGGTGTTCTCTTTGGCTGTCTGGGGCAATCTGTCTTATTAATCCTGGAGTCCTGGGAGCTGTGCCTTCTTGTTCAGTGTCACCTAATGTGTTTTTGTTTTAGGAGGATGAGATTGTCTGCGATCACATAGATATCTCTATTGTCTTAGGGCCTGGCATATCAGGGATGTCTTCCCTCTTTGGAGATCTCTAATTAAATCCCCCTTTGTGGGCCTGAGGTCTCCCTGACACTGTTATACAGTTAATGATTTTCCCATTCTCATGGGAAACAAATAAAAATCAAACTCATTGCTGTCGAGTCAATTCCGACTCATGGTGACCCCATGTGTTACAGAGTAGAACTGCTCCATAGGTTTTTCAATGGCTGTAATCTTTACAGTTGGAGCCCTGGTGGCACAGTGGTTAAGAGCTTGGCTGCTAACCGTAGAGTCAGCAGTTCAAATCCACCAGCTGCTCCTTGGAAACCAGATAAGACAGTTCTTCTCTGTCCTATAGGATCACTATGAGTTAGAATTGACTCGATGGCAATGGGTTTGTTTTTTTTTTTTGGTTTAATCTTTACAGAAGCAGATTGCCAGGCCTTTCTTCTGTGGCACCAGTGGGTGGGTTCAAACCACCAACCCTTTGGACAGTAGTAGAATGCAAACTGTTGACATCATCCAGGAACCCTCAGGAAACAAACAGGATTAGCAAATTTTGACTCTCTTTATTATCCTTAAGTGAATTGGATTAAAATTTATGTGTACCTTTCCAGGAGAAGATAAATTATACAATTACACAAAGGGAAGAAAGCACATAATGAGTATGAAATGCTGTGAGAAGAGTTTCTTTGTTCTTTGCTTGCTGCTTAATGTCTCTGAGAAGACCTGTCCAGTCTATTCAATGGCCCAGGATGCTGATGAGTTGTGATTGGGCGTCTCAAGTGTATCATTTCTGTCATAGGGAAGATAATTGAAAGATCAGAACACTCCCCCTTTGAAAGTTATAGCATTGTACCCTTAGGGCTTGGCGGTGGTTTGGGTGTCTTCTTCACTTGAGGACAGGGGTAAGGTAGGGAAGGGAAAGTGGTCTTAGAGTTCTCAGATATTTGAAAAGACAGCTTCATCTTTAGCCAAGATCTGGAAACTGTACACCTTACAATCAAGGGTTTCTTGGATTTTCTTGGGTGGAGAAAAAAGGAATAATTCTAATTCTTTCCTGTCTGTTGGAGTTTTGAAACCTTCATCACTTTGTGTTTCTTAAATATCATACAGGTGGGCCCACCCTAAGAAGGAGGACATCTCTGATTTGAAAAGGTTCTAACATGGTGAACTTGGACCCTTCTGATTGCAATAAAACAGATTGTACAGGATGCTAAAGATCAGAGACAGGCCAGAAGAGCTTGAGTCTCTCCTTTTTTATTTCCTTTTCTTTATTAAACAAAATGCTAGGCAGTATTCAGATATTACTCACGCCACTTATGACCTGCAGAAGGTGAGATTTTTCAATTGTCCAGACAGTTCTGGAACCCAGAGCAGGGGTTGCCCACAGCAAAACCCCTGAGGGGGCAATGGGTGGGATGTGAGAGATATTCTGACCCTGTCTATAAGTCTAGACCAAGGGCATCAGCCAATCATAACTTCCTTAATAGTTATAATTAATTATTTAATAACTCGGTGCCTCAGCTTCCTCCTCTAAAATTATGATAAAAATAGAATGTACTTTCTAGGGATGTTGTGAGGATTACATGAGTTAAAACTCAGAACAATTCCTGGGCCAAAGAAGGTGTTTAGTCAATGTTAGTTTTGCTTAATATTATTTTATTTGGATCATTGAGGAGTAAATTTCTCCCTATTCTTTAACAGAAATGCTTAAAAATCAGATAGCTTAATTTCTAAGTGAAGATGAAATTTTAATAGGAAATTTGCAGATATCTCCCATTTCTTCACTTATTGCAGATATATAGCTTATTTTCTGGTTTGAACCACACAGAGCCTTACATACTTTGCTCAAGAATGCTAAGCAGGGTTCGCAAAGTCTCGTAATCTCATCCGTGTCCCATGAGAAGGAACAGCTGCGACATGGTGATGACCGTGGGTCTCAACTCTATCACCGGATCTTCCCGAGACCCCTGAAACACGTTTTATAGCGAAGATGCCTTCCAGCAAGACTGACTATAAAAAGAATTCTCTCTACCATTGACTTGGGTTATAAAATGAGAGATATGATCACATGGGGGGAAAAAAAAAGCTCCCAATCGATTTCACAAAAATGCTTAGTTAAGGAAGGAATAGATGATGTCCTTGTTTTGTTCCACAAACCAAATTGTAAGTTCTTTGAGAGAAGGGTCTGGAATTCATATTTTTGTAGTTCATAAAGATTTAGCACCAAACCAAAAAGCCAAACCAGTTGCCGTTGGGGCAATCTGACTCATGGCGACCCCAAGTGTTTCAGAGTAGAGCTGTGCTCCATCGGGTTTTCATGGCTGTGACCTTGCAGCAGTAGATTGCCGGGCCTTTCTTCTGAGGCGCCTTTGGGTAGGTTTGAACCACCAACCTTTTGGTTAGTAGCCCTGTGCTTAACCATTTGCGCCACCCAGTGGGAGTTTAGATTTAGTACAGGACCTCCAAATGTGGCAGGGACAGGAAATGTGGATATGGATTGGCCAGGTCTTCATAATAGAAGCAGAATATTTTTTAAAGCTTTTTAAAAGAGCTGTGAAATTCGTTTTTGAAATTATAACGTTATTCAGAAACTGAGTAGATGAAAAGGTAAAAAGAGAAAGGCTGAGATACAGGGGTGAGAAGAGGAGCCACGCCCTCTTAGTACTGCCCCGCCCACACGCCCCTGAGGGCGCTCCACAAATCTCTTAGTGCTCTGAACAGCATCATTAAAAAGCCTCTGAGGTGATGTGATCCCATTTGATTCAAGATGGGCATCCTGAGGCTGGGAGATCGAGTGACTTAACCAAGTCTATACAGCTCATTGGTACAGTAGAAGGTCAGTGAAAACGAGGGAAACCCTCAATGAGACTGATTGGCACACCAATGGAGTTAAACATACTAACCATCATAAAGATGGCGCAGGCCGGAGCAATGTTTCGTTCTGTTAGACCTATGGTCGCCGTGAGTCAGGGCCAACTCCATGGCAGCTAACAACAACAATACAGCTAATTAAGGCAGTACCGGGACTCTGGCCTTTAACTGTACTGGGAGATTCCAAGATCTCTCTGTTTTCTCCGTTTGATAGGAATTTCTCCATTTTTACGGGTGGCACAGTGGTTAAGCCTTTGGCTGCTAACCAAAAGGTCGGCAGCTGGAATCCACCAGCCCCTCCTTGGAAACCCTATGGAGCCGTTCTACTCTGTCCTATGGGGTCTCTATGAGTCGGAATCCACTGGGGGGCAGTGGGTTTGGGGGTTTTTTGGGTTTTAGAGACTGGGAGATTTTAGCCCACACCTTTTCATTACTTATGAAAGGAAGTAGGTTGCAATATCACACTTTACCAGTAGATGTCACTATTTGGCACGTTATTGTGCAACTGGTCTCCTGCCTGAATTTTACTTGAATTTCTTAACACCGGTCCTGCGGACTCCTGGAATCTGTGGATGGATATATTTGCGGGTATCCAAAACTATAAATACTTTGTTTTCATCTTGATGAAAACACTAAAAAGAGTTATTTAACCAGATATAAAAGCAAAACTCTTAGTTGAACTTTAATTTCATAGAAAAAAACCGTTTCTCAAACTGAGTTCCTGGATGGGAAGTGGACTTAGGGGGTTATGGGAAGCCCTCACCGTCTTTTTTGTCACCAAAGCCGCCGCCCCGTCCCCCA
>NW_004444224.1:1464864-1499094 GCF_000243295.1 Trichechus manatus latirostris
AGAGAGGGCTTTGAAGGATTGAGGAGCCTGAGATTTGAAGTCCAGCGGAGCCAGGTTTGGGGAAACTTTATGTCACTATTCAAACAATTCCTCACTTTATAATTTAAGATGCCGAACAATTGAGTTTATTTTAAATTTAAATTTTATTTTTATTCTGGTTTCAAAAGTAATCCAGAACAAGTTTGAAAAATTTCAACAAAAGATGTGGTTAAATAATGATTCTGTTGATGCAGTTAAAACATAATGTAATAAATAAATATAGATTTTTTTGTAACCTTTAAGCCACAGATTTATTGTTTTGATTTAATTGATTAGGCAAATGTTTTGGTGGAGAACACTCACATTTGCTGAATTGCTATGTAGGCTGTGAGATGGAGGTTTTAATGAAATGGGAATTTATCGATATGTTGCCTTAAGATGTCGGTTCCTCTGATAAATTATTAGCTGGGAGAATAATTCAAACTGTTGTGGATCTATCCTCATTTGTGTTGTAAATTTAGTTTTATCCTAAACTGTACACTAAAACTAAACTCCTGGGTTCCTAAGGTTTCTTAGGAGTTATTTTTGAAAAAAAAAAGCAATTTTATGATGATGTAATCCCACTGTGCTCTAACTTAGGGTCAGAGAAACCTCTGGATCCTGGGCCCAACAATTCAAGGATTAGTTTGATTAGACTCATGACGTTCTGGCTATTTTGAGGGTTGTCCATGGTGGTCAGGGTGAAACAGAGAGGCCAGTAAACTCACACCCAACCAAGACCAAACCCATTGCTGTCAAGTTGATTCTGACTCATGGCGACCCCATGTAGAACTGCTCCATAGGGTTTTCAAGGCTGCCACCTTTGGGAAGCAGATTGCCAGGCCTTTCTTCCTAAGTGCCTCTGGGTGGATTCGAACTGCCAACCTTTCAGTTAGTAGCCCAGCACTTAACCATCTGCACCAGTCAGGGATCCCTAGGGCCCATGAAAGTCATAATGCTTCCAAAGTTACGCTGGGTTATACTTCCAAATTCAGAGTCTGAAATTCAGTGTAAGGGGGAAGGGAACAAGAGAGAGAAAGTTGGAGAAAGAAGATCCTTGCTTTAAATGTATACACTGGCCTGGGGCCTGAGGTGAAGAAGTTGAGTAAAGGAGGGGACGTGGGAGTGTCTGAATTATTTTCAGTTACAAAACTGGGTGTCCAAAGACCTTCCTCGCCTCATAACCACCGAGCTCCTAGCCTTTTACCTCTTTCCCAAACAAACCTCCATAATCAAGTGGGTTTACTCCTCATGCTTCCTTGCAATCTATAAAACAGCTAGTAGGTCCCTGGGGGACACCAGAGGTCTGGGCTGGAAAACACAGGCTGGGCGTGCTGGGCGCGTCCTCCCATTCAGGCCTGGGGAGAACTATGTTGTTGTGTCCCATCGAATGGATTCCAACTCTTAGCGATCCTATATGACAGAATAGAACTGCCCCATAGGGTTTCCTAGGCTGTAATCTTTACGGGAGCAGGTAGCCAGTTCTTTTCACCCGTGGAGTGGCCTTTCAGTTAGCACCCAAGCGCTCAACCATTGCGCCAACAGGGCTTCTTGGAGAGAACTATGCTTCCGCACATCTGAAGCTTGAGTCAACGTTTCCCTCCTCTGGAAGTTAACACTGGAGGAACTCTGAGATTTCCAGCCAGATATCTCTGCTTGTGCCTGGGTGATGCAAATAGTTAATGTACTTGCTGCTAACTAAAAGGTTGGAGGTTTGAGGCCACCCAGCGGTGCTTCAGAAGAAGGCCTGGTGATCTACTTCCCCAAAATTAGTCATTGAAAACCCTATGGAGCACAGTTCTACTGTGACATGCATGGGGTGGCCATGAGGCAGAACTGAGCAATGGCAGCTGGAATCTCTGCCCCAGACATGAGGGAAGAAAAGCGAACGTTCCCCGGGTCAAATCACAAGCCTTGTCTGCTAACTCAGTGAGGATTCTTCTGGCAGGGAAAAGGAGGAAGATAAGGTTCCAGCTTGTGGCTTCCCTCTGCGGGACAGTCCCTCAATGACCTTAGTGTCTGGAGGGGGCGCACAGGGGTGGGTGGTGCCTGTATCCTCGGAGGTGGTCCCTTCACTAGGCTGACTCTGGTGAGGGTGTAGAGAGAGGCGTCACAGCACTGGCTTCTACCTTCACCTGTGTTTTCATCTTTCAACCTGTGTGGAGCCAGGTCTGGGGAGACAGAGATCAGAAATATATGGTCCCTGCATCCAAGCAGCTCCAAGTCTAATGGGGAAGCACAAAGTAAGTAGATCATTGCCACACAGTGACAAATGCTGGGGTGGAGGTCTTTCCAGGAGGTGCTGGGAGCTGAGACTGGTGTGTGTGTGGGGGAAGGGGTGGGTGCTTCCGGCAAGCCTTTAGTGAGGGTAAGTCTTGAAGGACGTGTGGGAGTTGGCCCAGTTAGAAGTCAGAGAAAACCAAAAAAAAAACAAACCAGTTGCGGTCGAGTCAATTCCGACTCATAGCGACCCTACCGGACAGAGTAGAACTGCCCCACGGGGTTTCCAAGGAGCAGCTGGTGGATTCCAACTGCTGACCTTTTAGTTAGCAGCCGAGCTCTTAACCAAGGACATGTAAATCCCTACGGCTTGAAAACAAAGTGCTCGGGGACTGCCAGGGCTTGATATGGTCAGAGCTTATGGGATGAGACGGGAAGGGAGAGAAATAATGACAAGGAGAGGCAGGGCTTCAGAGCAAGCCCGAGAGCCAGGCCTTCCCCTACAGGCAATGGGGAGTTATTGCAGGATTTGATCAAGGATGTGACGCAATCAGATTGGAATTATACAAAGATTCAGTGGGAGGAGTAAGGAGATGGGAGTTGGAAGCAAGGAAGCCTGTTAGAGGCAATTACAAGTAGGAAATGACAGAACCTAAGACAGTGGCCATAGAAACATCACTCTCTTTGCTTCTCAGTCACCTCTTGGCCTGGCTGTATCTGAAGTTTGCAGACTTGGAGCTCCCAGATGCACAGTGGGGAGTCCCCGGGGCTCAAAGATGGGAGGGACTTCCCTCCTCCTGCTCCTTCACCCCAAGGAGGTGAGTGAGCTAGACCAGGTCTTGCTGTAGGGTGGCTGCCCCTGCTGGGCTCAGGATGTGGCCTGTGGATAGGAGTGGAGCAGAGGGTCCAGAGCTAAGATAGGGCTGATAAACTGATGGGGGGAAGCAGTGGAGATGGCATTAGGATGGAAGGTAGGAAGGTCCTTCCCCAACTCAGGGTCCTTCCAGAGAGAGAGGAGATTAGAACTGCGTGAAGAAACTGATAAAGCTCTTCCTACTGTCTTAACACCAACCAATGGAAGGGACAAGGAGACTGTTGACTTTATCTTGTCTGCAGAGGGGCCCAGATCTCGGGAGGTTGAGCTCTGCAGGGGAGAGAAAAGAATCAGCCCCTTGCCCCCTGGAGATACCATTCAGGCCAGCAAGCTCTGTTATCTGGATTATCCCACCCATGCTAAGTCCCTGCTGGTGTAAGTGGTTTGTGCTTAGCTACTGTTTGAAAGATTGGGAGTTCAAACCCACCCAGTGGCACAATGGAAGAAAGGCCTGGCAATCTGCTTCAACCAAAATTATAGCCAAGAAAACCCTAAGGAGCAGTTCTACTCTGTACCACATGGCCCCATGTGTTACAGCAGGGAGCTGGCTCCACTCCAGGCTGTTGCCACTATTATACCAGGAACAGCAGGAAAACCCTCACGTGCTTATGGGACCGACGGAGGCTATAGGAGGCAGCTGGGTTTCCCTGGCCAGAGTCACTCGCTACACCTCAGTTCCATCAACACTGAGGGTGCTGGGTATTTGCAGCCCTGATTCACACCCCCGAGGCCCACCCTCCAAGCCTGCGGTGAGGAAGGGGCCAGAGGGCCTGGTTGCTCCAGATCCTCCTCATGCCCCTGTGGCTCTGGGTGCCCTGAGGAGATAGTCAAACAGGGCTATCTCCCTGTGAGGGCCTTTCTCCCTCAGTTCTGCAAGACTTTCCCTGGGCTCCTCCTGCCCCCGGATTAGTGTTGTAAAGAACTCCCGGTAACCCCATCAGTCTGTTTGCCAGGGGCCAGGGGATATGATGAGGTTGTCGTGGTCGATGGCCAGTGGTGCCAGTGCCTTACAGCTGCTCAGAGACAGGCGAAGTGCCTGTCAAGCCGTTGTGTGCGTGAGAATCACCTGGGGTGCTTTTAGAATAATGATTCTCAGCCCCCACCCCCCAAGATTCTGACGCAGTAGGCTTAGGAATCAGTATTTTTAACAAATACCTCAGAAGACTCTGACTCAGTTGGGCCTCAGACCATCCTGGACCAGACTGCTTGCACAGTCTGAGGAGCCCCAATTCCCTATGAAGGTGGGGGGTTCAGTTCCCAGGCCCACAGCAGGGGGTCTGGAGGAGCATGCCCTCCCCTCACAGACCTCCTGGGCCACCTCCAGCGTCACTGCCTGTTTCCCAGCAGGGCCAATTGGTAAGATTCCTGGTTTAATATAGAGAAGTCCAGGCCTGCCGACTGGGATGCAGACAGTCATTTAAATGAAATCCAATTCAATCACTTCCTGACTGCTCTGAACTGAGGCCCCTTCCTTCGTCTGGAATCATCCCTCTTCCCCAAAATAGTTGAAGTGAGGGCTCAGAGGAGACGAAGGGGCCTGGTAGGTTGACTTTGGTGGAAAAGGGAATGAAATGCCCAGGTATAGAACAGAAGGTGTGAGCAGCACTATAGAATCACTCATTTAACACAATTTATAGAACCTGCTCTGTCTCCCTGTTAAAGGTAAGAAACATTCAGATCCTACTTAGACTCCCTGTGCCACCTCCCCTCCCCGTTTTTCCATTTGTGAAAAAGGGGCCCACACTCTTATGCTTGCAGACCAACCGGAGAGTTTGTACAAAAGAAGGGATCATGGGCCCGGAGGATTACAGGGTGCAGTTACGAAGTGGTACTCATGATTCAGGAAATCCCTGGGTGGAGCAAATAGTTAAAGCACTCCACTACTAGCTGAAAGAAAGGTGGATAGTTTGAACCCACCCAGAGGTGCTTCGGAAGACAGGCCTGGAGATCTGCTTCCCAAAGGTCACAGTCTTGAAAACCTCATGGAGCAGTTCTATCTCTGCTGGCTTGGGGTCGCCATGAGTCAGAATCGACTCCGCAGTAACTAACAATGACAACTCGCGATTCAGAACAGCTCATGTCTTTGACTGAGTTTCCCTTGAGCCCCCTGCTCCTCCCCAGCCCAATTCCCCCTTCCCTCCCCAGGCCAGCTTCCCCTGGGAGGAAATCTCTGGGCCCTCCAGCCCATAGGTGTCCCTCTCTCCCCTTTCTGAATGCCCGTAACTGTTACAGTCTGGTCTGCAGGCTCTTGGACCCTGTCTGGTCCTCAAATTGCTTCTGTTTCTCCCCCAATAAAATGCAGACAGCAGACTACAGATAGTGAGGCCCGGGAGGTCAAGTGGAATCACGTGCTTGGCTGTCAGGGAGCCCCTGTGCAGACTCTTGTGTTGTCCTGGTATGGATGGACAAAGAGCTGCAGCCCACAATGTGTGGCCCATTCTGTGGAGGTATCTTGGTTATCTAGTGCTTCTATAACAGAAATACCACTCGTGGATGGCTTTAACAAACAAAAATTTATTCTTTCACAGTCTAGGAGACTAGAAGTCTGAATTCAGGGTGCCAGCCCCAGAGGAAGGCTTTCTCTCTCTGTCAGTTCTAGGGGGAGGGTCCTTGTCATCAATCTTCCTCTGCTGAGGAGCTCCTCAGCACAGGGACCCCGGGTCCAAAGGACACACTATTCTCCTGGCTCTTGTTACTTGGTGGTATGAGGTCCCTAAGTCTCTCTGCTCGCTTCTCTCTTTTATATCTCAAAAGAGATTGACTTAAGACACAACCTAATCTTGTAGATTGAGTCCTGTCTCATCAACATAACTGCCACTAATCCTGCCTCATTAATATCACAGAGGTAGGATGGACATCACATAGGAAAATCGCATGAGATGATAACACAATACTGGGAATCATGGTCTAGCCAAGTTGACACACATTTTTTGGGGACACAGTTCAATCCATAACAGGAGGTGAACAGAAGAGAACAGTGGATCTCAGTGACAGACTCCCTTAGGAAGGGAAGGGAAGGGAGACCTGTTCTCAAGGAGACTAGGGGCAGAGTCAGACAAGTGAAGCAGTCAGGACACAGAAGACTCAGAGGCCAGGGGACGGGTCAGGAGGAGGAGGGTCACACAGGCAGCCAGACGCCTGAAGATCTTCGTCCCTGATTGGTTTGGCATTTAATTTTGTTAGAGCTTTTAATTACCTGAGTTGCATGCACACCCATGTTCACTGCAGCATTATTTACAATAGCAAAAAGATGGAAACAACCTAAGTGCCCATCAACAGATGAATGAATAAACAAACTATGGTACATACACACAATGGAGTACTACGAAACAATAAAGAACAATGATGAATCCGCGAAACATCTCACAACATGGATGAAACTGGAGGGCATTATTCTGAGTGAAGCCAAGCACAAAAGGACAAATGCTGTATGAGACTATGTCTTAGTCATCTAGTGCTGCTATAACAGAAATACCACAAGTGGATGGCTTTAACACGGAGAAGTTTATTCTCTCACAGTTTGGTAGGCTACAAGTCCAAATTCAGGGCATCAGCTCCAGGGGAATTCTTTTTCTGTCAACTCTGGAGGAAGGTCTGTGTCATCAATCTTCCCTTGGTCTGGGAGTTTGTCTGTGCAGGAACCTCAGGTCCAAAGGATGCACTCTGCTCCCGGCACTGCTTTCTTGGTGGTATGAGGTTCCCATGTGTCTCTGCTCGCTTCTCTCTTTTATATCTGAAAAGAGACTGGCTTAAGATACTATCTAGTCTTGTAGACCTCATCAGTATAACTGCCACTAATCTGTTTTATTACATCACAGTGACAGAGTTTACAACATAAGGAAATCACATCAGATTACAAATCAATCATACAATACTGGGAATCATGACCCAGGCAAATAGATAGACACATTTTTGGGGGGACATAATTCAATCCATGACAGACCTCTATTACACAAACACATGAAGATATTTCAACACAGAAAGAAATAATCTTTAATGGTTATAAGGGAGGGGAGAGATGGGGAGGGAAAAACACTAACTAGGTAGTAGATAAGTGGTAACTTTGGTGAAGGGTAAGACACAACACAATGCTGGAGAAGGCAGCACAACTTGACCAGGGCAAAGTCATAGAAGCTTCACAGACACATCCAAACGCCCTGAGAGACAGAACTACTGAGCTGGGGGCTGGGGACCATGGTCTCAGGGGACATCTAGCTCAATTGGCATAACATAGTCTATAAAGAAAATATTTTACATCTGACTGTGGTGAGTAGCATCTGGAATCTTAAAAGCCTGCAAGTGCCCATCTACTGGTCCCATCCCAGCTGGAGCAAAGGAGAATGAAGAAGACCAAAGACACAAGGGAAAGGGAAAGAACTAATAGAGAACAACTACTACAACCTCCACCAGACTGAGCCCAGAACAACTAGATGGTGCTTGGTTACCACCACCGACTGCTCTGGCAGGGATCACAATAGAGGGTCCTGGACAGAGTGGGAAAAAAATGTAGAACAAAATTCAAATCCCGCCCCCCTCTCCCCACACAAAGAAGACCAGGCTTGCTGGTCTGACAGAGACTGGAGAAACCCCAAGAGTATGGTCCTCAGACAACCTTTTAACTCAGTGCCCTTTTAACTCACTCCTGAGGTTCACCCTTCAACCAAAAAGTAGACAGGTCTATAGGGCCAACAATAACACACATAAGGTGTAGACTTCATAGTTCAATCATGTATACGAGACTAATGGGCATACCAGCCCCAAAGCAAAGACAAGAAGGCAGGAAGGGACAGGAAAAATGGATGAATGGAAACAGGGAACCCGGGTTGGAGAAGGGAAGAGTGTTGACACACAGCAGGGTTGGCAATCAATGTTACAGCATAATTTGTGTATTAACTGTTTAATAAGAAACTAGTTTTTCTGTAAACTTGCACCTAAATCACACACACACAAATTACCTTACTTGCTACTTGGTGCCTCAGTTTCCCCCTTTTAACAACAAGGACAGTGACCACTTGGGTCTACACATCACCACTTGTCCATTGGTCCTTAAGACGACTCCAGAGGGTGGTAATGAATGTCAGCCCTGGGTCCTTATTTCCCCTACTCTTGTCTAACGAGGAGACATCCCAGGCAACCAGGAACAAGAGCCCAAGGGACCGGAGTGACTTTTAGTTGGGAGGCAGTGATCCATCTCCTACAGTGAGCATAAGTCATAGGCCTGGAACTGACCTGCCTCTGCTACTCAACTGTGGCCTTGGACAAATCCATTCACTTTTCCAGGAATTGCTTTTCTCCTCTGCCAACCAAGGAGTTGGACAAAAAACAACCCTGAGGCTCCTTCAAACACCCACATTCTGTGAAATAGCTGGGGTACTCTCTAGGACATGCCCAATCATCATTTCTTGGGTTCTTTTCCCTCCCTCTTTTCCTCTTGCACTGACTACTCATTTATGTTTTCTTATGGTAAAGTCCAAGGTGCTTCTTACAGAAAATGCCCTCCTTCCCGTTTTCTGTTCCAGGCTCAGAGGCCGCCCAGAAAGCAATTTACTACTTGGTAAGATGGATAGTCTTTTTCGAATAAAGATTAAGATTCCAATCCCGCCTGGAGTTAGGTGTTGTCTGGGATCATCAAGGAATATTCCTGCTGGCCTTCACTACAAGCCTCAGGGGATGGGCTGGACATCTGGGTGGGGATCAGGGAGGATTAACTAGTAACTATGGTATGCACCAGCTTGCATTGAGCAAGGTCCGCTCTTGCTTAGTTGTGTTTACTTGCTAATCTGTGGTGAGCAATTTCACATGGCTTTCACCATGTCTTTGATGTGGTGGGGGACAGGTGAGATGATGCACTGCAGATTGGTGGAAAGGCACAATTGGGCCCCTGCGAACATTACTTATTGGGTAATCTGGGCCTGGGGGGATGGAGGCATGTGTGACCTCCCCACTGGGTCTCTGGCAGTTGGGTGCCAGGGCATACCTCTCCCAGGGAGACCTCATCTCCCTCCCTTTCTGGCATAAAGATATCTTTACGTCTACTTTCCATCACCCAAAGAGATCAAGGAGGGTGGGCATGGGGCTGTGCTTCAAATTCAATCTCTGCTGCTAAATGAGACCATAAACCCATTGCCACTGACTGGATTTCAACTCATAGAGACCCTATATGACAGAGTAGAACTGCCCTGTAGGGTTTCCAAGGCTGTAATCTTTACGGAAGCAGACTGCCACATCTTTTTCCCATGGAGTGGCTGGTGGGATTGAACCACTGACCTTTTGGTTAGCACTTGAGAGCTTAACCACCGTGTCACCAATAAGACCATACAGCCTGGATTTCCCCAGACAGCCGTATGTTCAAATATCCTTTCCCATGTGTTTCATTATGATTGTAATTCAGAAGAGGAGCCTAAACAAATTGCACGTACCTGATTGGGATCAGGAAACGCGGTCACAGCACATAAGCATGGGACCCCTGTTCAGGCCCAGTTTCGCCTGGTGCCATATGTTGTGCAGAACTGGACACCTCAAATATTGTGGGGGATCAGGGGTCAGGAAATACTCCCTAAACTGAGAAAGGCCGAGAGGGAAGGCTCATTTTGGGGTCCAGCCCCTGAGTCCCGTCTGCCCAGAGCTGTGCAGGGCAGATCCATGTTGGAGCCTGGACACAAAAGGAAAAATCAGTGATACTGATCCTGTCTTTATTTAAATTTTTGATATTTTGTCCATAAAGGACTTTTAGGAATTTAGATTTTTAAGAAATATTGCATTTAAATATTATTTATCTTGGTGACTGAGTTTTTTGGCACCGCCTTAAATTTTGTAACCAATGTGACTGCTTCACTTACCCTAGTCCCAACCCTGGCTCAGAGAGCCAGGGAAATCTATGGCCAGTGTCCCTCAAAGGGATCCATACAACTCTCCCTAATAAATGGAAGTTGTCCCAGAAAGACTGGAGGGTCATTGGGAGGGTGGGGCCGTCTGTTCCAGCAGTGTTTCTTCAGCGAGAGAGAATGACTGTACATTCAAAGCCAGGAAAAGACGAATGCAGCATTTGCCCTGGCTCATCTATGTCACACAGACCTGATGAAGACAAACACCATGGATATGAGCATGCTCTGGGAGCAGAGTGACTCTATCAAACGCTGTAATGAAAACCAAGTGATATCACTATTACTACTGTCAAACTGTCAACCCTGCTTGCTATGCCCACTCACAGCGCCAGACCATTGAGCCAAGGTCCAGGGTGACCAACAAAAGTATGGCTTACACACGGCCGTGCGTGGAACAGCAGTCTACTCACATAGAGAAGAGACAGAGCAACGTCAGCTCCAACTGTGGCACTGATCCCCTTGGCCAGTAGGTCACTCCCTGCAGCCAACACAGGGCGGATGGTCTGCGTGCACCCCTCTTGTGTCACAGTTGAGAGGCCCCATTACCTCCCCATTGGGAACAGATATAGAAATGGGGTTGGCCAGGTGCCATATAGTACCCATGCCTGAGCAGAACAGAGGAAGTTACTGGGTCCAGAACAAGGGGGTAGTCTCCCTGACAAGGAGAAGAAGCTGGGTGGGAAGGCTCAATTTCCAGCCTCATTTCCTGTTTTATCTCGCACTATGATTCTCTTCTAAATTCACCACAAATTGAGGGCTTAGCCCCTCAAGAGGTTTGTCACCAGTTTTCATTTCCACTATCTCCCCTCACCCATGGGGCCCTTTTCAAATTCACTCTGAAGCCTTTGTGCGCCCAAGGCAAACAAGGTGGTTCTCGATAAATTCTGATCCAGGTAGTTGATATCCCTGTTACTAGAGGTGACTTTTCCACATGGTTCTGGCTTTCACCTTTCCATAAGGTTCTGGATTTCATGAGGTCGATGGCTATATTATTTCAGACCTGGAGCTTACCAATTCACCCCTTGGGACCTGATATTCCCTCATCAGATGTGTGATGCGGTGAAGTTATAAATGCAAATATTCAAATCTATTAACTTATTTCACTGGGTTGAACATTGTTGGCAAGAGTGAATTTTAGGAAAAAGATCAATTTTTGGAGATTTTAGAGACTTTTCTAGGGGTAAGGAGGGAAAATTAAGGCAGCCGAAAGGGTGTTTAACAACTGATGCTAAGGGGATGTCTTTGAGCTTCCAGGCTCATTCAAGAATTGGTTCGTTTCTCTTCTCCCTCTCTTTTTCTTTTTTGCCAGTCCAGTCAGGGGTTTGTGCATGTCATAGCCTTAACTCTCCCACCAGAGTATATACATCATCCACATATCTGACCTCAACCTAACCGTTTCTTGTTCCTTACATATTTTAAGTCAGCCAACAGTCAAATGGCAGACATAAATATTTTTGGGAAACTAAACATCTAAGTGGATAAGTTTGATCAAATTTTATCTCTGGTTAAAATTCATGGGCCATGAATCTGGCCAAATGTCTACCAGTTTGATTGAATACTGCTAAAAGGCAACCCTGGTATAAATCTGGGAAATAGATGGTATAAATTTTGAACAGACTTCACCCACATTGAATCTAAGGATCAGTGTTGCGCATTAGTTAACAGTTGCTTTTTACTTCATCTTTGCCTCTTGGTGTCTTTGAAATACATATTTTAGACTTTAACTATAGCTGTTCATGAACCTGCTTTTTCCTGGTGAGAACTGGGGGTGAAGGAAGTTAAGATGGAGTGAAAGTAGTTACATCTGAAAAGTAAAATTGTGTAACAAAAGAATTATTTCTTGTTGCTACCTCTGACTACTTAAAAAACACAATTGTTAAAAATATGTAATAAATATATGCTCATTGGAGAAGACTTGGAAAAAAGCATATCAACACAAAGAGAAAAGAAAATGCTCTTGTAATTCCAACAATCAGAATGAACTATTGTTAATATTTTGCAGTATGCCTTTTCAGTCTTTTTTTTAAACAATATCTACATATAAACATAAATAAGTATTAAGAAAAAATACATGTATTTATTATACACACACAAACACACAAGGATTATTATCTGCTTCTGTCTTTAAGAGGATGGTAGAATTCATCTCAAGGAAGATTTTTTTTTTTTTTTAATCTAGAAACGTTCCTGATGGTCCTCGTAAAGTATAAATGGTGGACACCTCTCACCCCCACTCCTTTCCAGGGATGGAAAGAGAACGTGAAACTAAAAGAGTATTCAATTGTACTGCTACAAAAACAGGAGGAAACTTTATTTGTGGGCAGGTCAAGAGACAAGGGGGTGATGAACTCAGAAATAGGCAGCAGGGGTTGATGTGAGGAAAGGAGTTGGCGCAAAGCTCCAGCAACATGCAAAAGGGTAGGAGTCTATGGAGGAACACAGCCAGCGAGGAATTCCCTGTGGCAGAGAATGCCTGATAGTGCTGTGAAGTGGTTTCCTGCCCTGTGCTGTAATATGAAGTACAGATAGTCCTTGGTTTATGACGAGGTTTTGTTCCTATCCTTTGTAAGTTGGTTCTGATGTAAGTCGAATACCTCCTTTTTTTTTTTTAATTATTATTGCCTTTTATTATCAGTATCTTTATAAATCAGATCTTTGAATATCTGCATGTGAACAACCGAGAATGATAACATCAGCAAATTACGCACCGCAGCATTGTATGTAGTACATACATACTAACTACAACCAAAAAAACCCCAAACCTGTTGCCATTGAGTCAATTCCGACTCATAGTGGCCCTATAGGACAGAGTAGGACTGCCCCATAGGGTTCCCAAGGAGGGGCTGGTGGATTCGAACTGTCAACCTTTTGGTTAGCCGCTGAACGCTTAACCACTGCTCGTTAAGTAGGGTTCGCACTAACTCGAATACATTGTAAGCCGGGAACTACCTGTACTCCACTACTCAATCCTTCAGTAAAAGTGTCTTGGTGACAACACCCTTGTGCTAGTGTTCCTTTGGTTGCAATGAAGCATGGAATAAAGTGTGGTGGGCATGAAAGCAAAGGAGCTGGGAGGCGGAGGCTTGAAGGAGACAATAATGGGAACCAGAATATACCATGGACATAGTTTGCAGTAAGCTTTTTTCATTCAGCCAAAAAATGTCAACAGCCAGTCCTCATAGTATGAGATACTCTTCTATATCACATGGTACCCAACTCTATGTTTAGAGCACTCTTTCAAATACTAGAATTTTTAGTGGCACGGTTAAAGTGATTAAAAAACTCAAAACAGCATTAACTAAATCAGCAATAATTATGGTATGATTGTTAACAGGGTAAAATACTGCCTACAGTTTCTCCTTCCCAGAGTCTCGGTAGAGACACTAGTGGCAGAAGAGGGAGAACCTGCTTCCAGTTTATACATACAATGCTGCAATGCACATCTTTGTACCTTAGTGTTGCAGTACCTGGATGGTGCAAATAGTTAACATGTTTGGCTGCTAACCGAAAGGTTGGAGGTTCAAGCCCACCCAGAGGTGTCTCAGAAGAAAGGCCTAGTGATCTACTTCTCAAAACTTGGCCATTGAAAATTTTATGAGTGCATTTCTACCCTGATACACATAGAGTTGCTGTGAGTCAGAGTCTGCTCAATGGCAACTGAACTGTTACCTGCTCTGTTGCCCACGTTTCTAATTATTTCCTTTAACATCCTCCAAGTGGAACCACAGGGTCAGAGACGTACTTCAGAACATTTGACTGGCATTATCAATTGTCTTACCAAAAAGCTGCATCAATTTTACTCCAACCAGCAAAATATCTTTTTCAAGACTGGGCAGTATCATTATTTTTATTTTTTACAGTTCATGGTTTAAAAATAGCACATAACTATTTTTATTTTCATTTCTTGATGATTACTAGTGATATTGAACACTTTTCTGTCCATCTGCATTTTTTTTAATGAATTGCCTGTTTATGTCCTTTGCTTATTTTTCCTATTAGTGTGCTCATCTTTTTCTTATTGATTTTTATCATCTCCTTACATAATAAGAACATTAACTCTTTGTTGGTTAACATATCGAAAGCGTTTTTTTTTCTCAATTTGTTATTTGCCTTTAATGTCAGTTATGGTGTTGTCATGGATTGAATTGGGTCCCCCCAAAATATGCGTCAACTTGGCTAGGCCATGATTCCCAATATTGCATGGTTGTCTTCCACTTTGTGACCTGATTATCGTCCATTTTGTGATGTGTTGTAAATCCTAGCCTCTATGCCTGTGGTTATGGTACCGTTTGGGAGTGAGCTGTCTGTTATGTTAATAAGGCAGGATTAGGTCATATTAATGAGGATTAGACAGGGATGCAACACCCTTACTCAGGTCACAGCCCTGATCTGATATGAGGGGAGTTTCCCTGGGGTGTGGCCTACATTACCTTTTATCTTACAAGAGATAAAAGGAAAGGGAAGCAAGCAGAGAGTTGGGGACCTCATACAACCAAGAAAGAAGCACCAGGAGCAGAGCGTGTCCTTCGGACCTGGGGTTCCTGCTCAGAGAAGCTCCTAGTTCTGGGTAAGATTGATGAGAAGGACCTTCCTCCAGAGCCAACAGAGAGAAAGCGTTCCCCCAGAGCTGACACCGTGAATTTGGATTTCTAGCCTACTAGACTGTGAGAAAATAAATTTCTTTGAAGAAGTCATCCACTTGTGGTCTTTCTGTTAAAGCAGCACTAGATAACTAAGACAGCAATTATTACTATTATTATTATTTCTGACATACTCGTGTTTTTTCTGTTTCATTTTGCAGAGTAGAAACTACCACCACAATGTTAGGAAACAGTGGTAATTTTGTTGCTGTTAGTTTCTGTCCAGAGGACTTCAACTGGGGAGTGGGGGGAGCTTATCTATAACAAAATGAAACGCCGCCCAGTCCTGCACCATCTTCATGATAGTTGGTATGTTTGAATCCATTGTTGCTACTATTGTGTCGATCCATCTCATTGAAGGTTTCCCTTGTTTCCACAGACTCTCTACCAAACGTGATGTCCTTTCAATTTCTTGTTAAATTATTGTACTTTACATGAAGGTTTACAGAACAAACTAGCTTCTCATTAAACAGTTAGTACACATATTGTTTTATGACATTGGTTACCAACCCCATGACATGTCAACACTCTCCCTTCTTGACCTTGGATTCCCTATTACCAGCTTTCCTGTCCCCTCCTGCCTTCTCATCCTTGTCCCTGGGCTGGTGAGTCCCTTTAGTCTTGTTTTGTTTTATGGGCCTGTCTAATCTTTGGATGAAAGGTGAACCTCAGGAATGACTTCATTACTAAGCTAAAAGGGTGTCTGAGGGCCTTACTCCTGGGGTTTCTCCAGTCTCTGTTGGACCAGTAAGTCTAGTCTTTTTTTTTGTGAGTTAGAATTTTGTTGTACATTTTTCTCCAACTCTGTCTGGGACCCTCTATTGTGATCCCTGTCAGAGCAGTCAGTGGTGCTAGCCAGGTACCATCTAGTTGTATTGGATTCAGTCTGGCAGAGGCTGTGGTAGTTGTGGTCCATTAGTCCTTTGGACTAATCTTCCCCTTATGTCTTTAGTTTTCTTCTTTCTCCCTTGCTCCCGAAGGGGTGAGACCAGTGGAGTATCTTAGATGGCCACCCACGGGCTTTTAAGACCCCAGATGCTACTCACCAAAGTAGAATGTAGAACATTTTCTTTATAAACTATGTTATGCCAATTGAGCTAGATGTTCCCTGAGACCATGGTCCCCCCGAGCCCTCAGCCCAGTAATTCGGTCCTTCAGGGAGTTTGGATGTGTCTATGGAGCTTACATGTCCTTGCCTTCTACAGGTTGTGCTGGCTTCCCCAGTATTGTGTACTGTCTTACCCTTCACCAGAGTCACCACCCATCTATTGTCTATTTAGTGTTTTTCCATCCCCATCCCTTCCCTCCCTTCTAACCATCAAAGATTTTTTCTTTTTGCGTGTAAACCTTTTCATGAGTTTTTATAGTAGTGGTCTCATACAATATTTGTCCTTTTGTGATTGACTTATTTCAGTTGGCATAATGCTCTCTAGATTCATCCATGTTGTGGATGTTTAGCAGATTCATCGTTGTTCTTTATCATTTATCATTGTGTAGTACTCCATTGTGTGTATGTACCATAGTTTGTTTATCCATTCACAGATGTGATGCCCTTTTCTAGCAATTGGTCCCTCCTGATGACGTGTCCAAAGTAATCAAGCTGAAATTTCTCCATCCTCACTTCTTAGGAGCATTCTGGTTGTATTTCTTCTAAGAATAATTTGTTTGTTCTTCTGGCAGGCCATATATTCAGTATTCTTTGCCAACACCACAGTTTGAATGCATCAGTTCTTCTTCACTTTTCCTTTTTCATTGTCCAGCTTTTGCATGCATATGAGGTAATTGATAGTAGCCATCTTTATTTTATTCCTTACTTTAGTGGGAATGTCTTTAAAGTTTTGCCTTCAAGTACAATATTGAATGCTGGTTTGAGTTGGACATTCCTTCTCATATTAAATAAGTATATTTTCATCTCCCATTTATTTAGGTGTTTTTTTAATATCAAAAATGATGTTTTTAGTATCTATTGAGTTAATCTTATTTTTCTCCTTCTTGGTAGCATATTAATAGATATTCTAATTTTGGTCCTTACTTGCATTGTTATAAAAATAAACCTACTTGATCACAGGGCATTATTCTTTTAACACACTGCTACATTTAATTGGCTAATATTTTATTCAGAGTTTTTGCATCCATATTCATAAGTCAGGTTGGTCTGTAATTTTCTCTTTTCGGTGCTATTTTAGTCAGGTTTCTGCCTTGAAATCTATTTCGTCTGTTATTAATATTGTAGCACCTACTTATTTTTTTGTTAGTATTAACTACTGACTGTTGGTTTGAAATATCTATTTTTTGTCATGTTAAGGAACTACCTGATCTAGACCTACCATCTCTGGAGGATGCAATTATCTGGCAATGTTTTCAATCTACTCTATGTTTGCTATTCTTTTCAGACCTTCTACATCCTCTTGAATCAATTTTAATCATTTATAATATTCTATAAATGTACCATTCTATTAAGATTTTCAAATAAGTTGGCATAAAGTTTTACATAGAATATTTTTTTAATTTAAAAATAATCTCTCTGTGTGGTTATAATCTTAAATTATATCATTTCTAATTTGGGTGCATATTTGTTTTCTGTACCCCCTCCCCCTTTATTAGTCTGAGTATGGATTTGGCTTTATTTGGACATTTTTATTCAAGGTACAATGTCTTAGTCTGGATTTCCCAGGGACAACTATTTGAGTACAAGTAGTTTATTTGGTTGGTGCAGGAAAACACTGGAGGGGATTGGAGAGGTGACATGGGGAAAGAAAGGCAGCTGATAAAGCATGAGGGATCAAGTCAGCTACCATTATGGGGACTGGGGCTTAATCTTGAGGAACTCTGGGGAGTAAAAACATGCTGTAGAGTGATCCCACTGTAGGGGTGAAGGAGTGGAGTTATTTATACGCAACTCCTGACAGTCCCTGGTTGAAGGCTACCGTGTGTGTGTTTGGGGTTGGGGGACCAGGGGATAGGATGTCAGGGTGCTAATCCCCAGACATTTACAGTCTTGGACCGAGGCAGAAAGGCCTGCTGAAGCCTCAGAAATAGCCATTGGGCAAAGAAACGCAGATACTGACAGTGGAATTCCATCAGAAGGCCCCAGCGCTATGGAAGGCACACAGGATTACTTACCAATTCTGCTCTTTTATAAGATTCTAATGTATTTTATCTTATTAATTTTTTTGTGCTTGTTAAGCTTTAACATAATGTTTTCTTTCCAAATTCTTGAGCTTTATGCCTAGTTCACATAATTTTCTTCTCTCTTATCTGATAGTAAAAACAGTTAAGAAAAAACCCAATACCGTCAAGTCAATTCCAACTCATAGTGACCCTATAGGACAGAGTAGAACTGTCCTATAGGGTTTCCAAGGAGCAGCTGGTGGATTTGAACTGCCAATCTTTTGGTTAGCCCCCAAGCTCTTAACCACTGCACCACTAGGGCTCCAATAAAAACAATTAGGAGTTAGTAATTACTATTAATTAAAATAATTTGATTTATACATTTTCTAAAGATATAATAAACAATTATTATAATCGTTAATAGTCATTATACATTCCTAGTAATTTGGAATTATTATTAATTAGAAATTATATTCTTAGTAACACAATTAAAAATAAATTAATAGGTTAATTAAAAAAATTATGGGTGGTTATAATCTTTAGTTATAGTCTGTGGCTATAACCTATCATTCCTAATTTGGTATACATTTGTTTTCTCTGCCCCCAGCCTTCTTTATTAATCTAGGTTTGGAATGGTGATTTTGGATGTTTGTGTTCAATGTACAGTGTCTTAGTTTGGGTTTCCCCCTGAGAGAAGTATTTGAGTGGTAGGTAATTAGGAATAATTGAGATAACTACTCGTAAAAGTGATTAGCACAGTGCCTGGCACACAGTAAGTGCCCAAGAAATGTTAATTATAATTTTTCTTGAACACTTTGAAGTTGTTTCTGATTACAGATTTGCCAGTTTTCTCTTGATGTTCGTGTGTGGCGTTTTCATTACCATTATTTTCCAAGAGTTGGGTAAATGGCCGTTTTGGTTTGCACTGTAATCCGTAGATGTTTTTGAAGAGTGTTTTCATATCAAGTAGTTGGGCATTTTTTTGTTTACATTTTTTGCAGTTTCTAGTTTTACTGTGTTACGGTATATGATGTAGGCATGTATAAGGTCTGGGGTTTAAATATATTTGTGGTTTTGGGGGTTAAATCTGTAATTAATTTTAAAACTAATCCATGGAAACTGCGTATTTACTAAATGCATCCTAGCAACTACTTTCTTCAGAGAGTCCACATCTTTATGTTCGTTTACTGACAGAGCTGTGTAAAACCCACCACAGCAATTGTGTTTCAATATTTTATTATTCCTCTTTGTTATTCAGAGGGTTTATGACAAAACATATCTTCATTGCAGATTTTAATTTTCATTAATTATCCTTTGTCTTGTTTAATAGTTTAGGCCTTTAATTCTCCTTTGCTCACTGTATCTTTTTCCATTTTTAAATTTTTAAACATAGCGAGTGCCTTTGTTTTGGATGCGCCTCTAGTGGACTACATATTGTTAGCTTTTTTAAAAAATCAAATATGAGAATCTTGGTCATGTAATAAGAAAATTTAACTTAATTACATATACAGTCACAGCTATTATGTTTGATTTTCTAATACATTTTTTAAAGATACCTTGTCTTTCCTCTTTTGTTAATTCTTTTTAATTTCTATTATTTATTTTCAGTTGTGTGCCAAATGATATGCAGGAGGGCTTGAATTTGTCTGGACCCCTTGGCAATGATGGAAATCTAGTTTTTGTGTATGTGTTTGCTAATATTTTCTCATATTCGCCATTTAGATTGCAGGGATTGGACCAGATCAGTTCCAGCCCAGCCTTGTTGACGGCGGTGTCACATATAAGTCAGAGATGATTCATGTTGCTTTGGAACAAGGCCTCTATTGCTGCTGCCAGCTTTCTGTATGCAGTAGCTGCTCATGCTCCTGAGCCGTTCGGCCTGGCTTCTCCTGAAGCCCACTATGCTGTGGTGCCTGAAAGGACTTCATCTGGACACTTTCAAGACTGTCTATGGCTCATCCTTGTCTCCAGCCCTTGCCCCTCGATTTGAGGGTGTCTCAAGATTTCTTCTTCTGCTGTCATTATTATTGTTGTTGCAATAGAACTAGGGGAAAATGGAGGCCATCCTTCCTCAAGGGAGAGAGGTGAGGTCACTCAGAAGTTTTTCTTCAATCTAGTCCCGTCTGAACTTCATTGAGTGTGAACGCGTTGAAATTTCTGGCATATAGTTGGCACTCTTCTTTGGACACGGGTTAAGTACAATATTCAAAAACATAAAAAGGTAAATGCCTGACTCTCATGCAAATATAAAATAAAGCATGTTAAAAATTTTATCCAACTAAATTAATGTGGGAACCTGTAAGATTTTTAAACTGGTTCAAGGAGCATTTTTGAAAAATTGAATATATATAGATATAGATAAGCAATTTAATAATGAAATGTTAGGTTAAGATTGTTGGGTTAGATACAAAACCAGTTAATGTGTTACAGGGCAATAAACTGTAACCTTTGGGGTTATCTATTCAGCTGGACAGAATGATTTGCATCTTTATTGGACAAAAAGTTAACTCCTACTCCTACAGAGTTGTAAAATAATCTAGTCAATAAAAGATCAAGCCTAGCACTGCACCAAAAGAACACTCAGAGATCTCTTTTGGCCAGGTCCAAGTTTCAGAGCCTTTTTTGTGGCACACTTATGCTGTTTTTCGCTTATTGCTAATTACTCTTTTTGAACTGGGTGGAGATGGAGAATCTGCCCCCAGTCATTACGTTGCCATGTTACACAGAGGACCAAAAGGAGTATTAATGTTCTGCTGCAGCTACTTCCCGAGAGAGTTCTCTCTTATTTTTCTCATCAATGGATTATTGACAGACTGAATTTAGTCTTGACTGAGCTAGACATTTTAAATTATAAAAGAAGCTTCTCCAAAATGTATCGCAAATGTCTTATTAATTTAAAAAAGCAAACACAAAAAATCGAATAGAGAGGAATTACATTATATGCTTGTTTAACTTAGGTAAATCCGACTATAAACTGAGTAAGAGAACTTCCATCTGCTATTCCATTCAGTGAGTATATACCACAGAGTGAGGATGAGAGGGAGACACAACTCTGTTTTCGTCTTCATAAATCCTCAGTTTTCTTGGGGGAGTATCTTGGTTTGTAGAGTGTGATTCTAATGTTTAAAAACATATACATTTCTGAACCACATGGTCCCTAAATGAAAGTCACCTACCTGAACTGGTACCATAAAATCTAATCTAGAAGAAAAATCTTGGCTGTGTTGGGTTGTCAGTATTAGCTTTCTTAAAGAATTTCCTTGGGTAATTTTAACAATATGCTTAATTTGCTTCATGCAAAGACTTTAGACCTTGTAATTTTCTATTGCAGCATAACAAATTTCTACAAATTTAGCAGCTTAAAATAACACACACATTTATTAACTCACAGTTTTCATGGGTTAGGAGTCCAGGTACAACTTAGCTGGGTCCTCTGCTCAGTGTCTGTCTCACAAGACTGCAATTCAGGTTTGACTGGGCTGCATTTTCATCTGGAGGCTCAAATGGGGGAAAATCTGCTTCCAAGCTCACTCAAGTTGCTCGCAGAATTGATTTTCTTACGGCTATAAGACTGAGGGCTCCAATTTTTTGCTAGCTGTTAGCGGGAGGCTGCTCTCAGGTCCTAGAAGCCATCCTCAGTTCTTTGCCACATGGACTTCCAGAACATGGCTGCTTAGTTCGTCAAGTCAGCAAGGGGAATCCTTCTGACCTTAGGGAGGGCCCAGTCCCTCCTTTAAGGTGTTTTAACTGATTACATTAGGGCTACCCCCAGATCATCATTTAATTAACGCAGAACCAACTGCTTTAAGATCTTAATTAAATCTGCAAAATCCCTTCACCTTTGCCATGCTCTATGGGTTAGAAGCAAGTCACAGATCCTGCCCACACTCAAATGGAAGGGATTATACAGGGCATGAACACCAGGTGGCAGGAATCATGAAGGTCACTATCACAGTTAAGGTTGTATGTCAACTTTCCTGGGCCATAATTCTCAATGGTTTGGCAGTTATGATACAGTTTGGCAGTCATGATGTAACCACCTCCATGATAAGATCTGATATAATATAATCACCTCCATGATAAAATCTGCTATGAGCAGCCAATCAGTTGAAAGCGAGTTTCCTTGGGGTTTGGCTTGCATCCATTATATGTGGACTTCCTGGCAAAGCTCATGGGCTTTTTGCTTGCTTTGGATTCTGCATCTGGTTCCTGTTCATCTGACTTCCGATTATTGGGAATTGAGCTAGCAGCTTACCTGCCGACCTTGGGATTCATCAGCCTTTGAATCCCGTGAGCCAGCAACCTGCCAGCTTACCAGCTCATTGTGGGTTCATCAGCCCCTGTAGCTACGTGAATCAAGAGACGCCTCCAGTTGACCCACAGACGTGGGACTTTCCAGCCTTTACAATCCCGTGAGCCATTCCTTGATATAAATCTCTCTCTCTCTTTATATCTCTTTCTCTCTCTATATATATATAAATAAATAAATATGTATATATGCTTCACTGGTTTTGCTTCTCTAGAGAACCCAGCTTAAGAAGTCATCCTAGGGTCTGTCCAACACAGACCCTAACCACCCATAGTAGTCAGGGCCCAGCCAGGAAAATAGCAATCACACACTAGGTATTTCAACAGAAAAAGTTTAATATAGGGAGGCGGAGCCAAGATGATGGACTAGTCAGATGCACCAAGCCAGTCCTCTACAACAAAGACCCAAAAAACCAAGTAGAACAGATACAGACGTCAATCCTGGAACCCTGAACTTTAAATGAAAGGATAAAGTATTAGATTGGAAGCCACTGAGAAGAAGCTGATCAAAAACAGTCAATGAGTAGAGATACAGAGTAGAGGTTCACTGTTGACCAGCAAGGCACAGCACAGCCATCTTGAGATAAATCCAAAAACCCCACACAAGTTGCACAGAAAGGCACCTTTGCAGAATTCCCAATAGAAGATGGAAGAATGGTGCAGACACACTCAGAGCGAAGTAAGGTCCCATTTGCTGGCTGTAGCTCAAGGAAGTGCCCAGACACTCTCACATGGTAACCAGAGGAGCACGCTCCTACAACCCTCACTCTTCTGGTGAGTAGCGGCAAGAACCGCCCCACACCAGCAGCCCTGACTGCCGGGAACCACAGTACAAATTTCTCCTATTTCCCCCCCATCTAGAACCGTCTGCCCTCCCCTTGCCTCCCTCATCCTGCCAGCCACACCCTGCTGTGTTGAAACCTAGCGACCTAGCTCTGCACACCTCCTTCCCTGGCAGCCAGTCCAGCTAAGTCATAGTGGAACAATTTGGACTCATGCTTCCTTCCTCCTTGCTAGCTCCACCCCACTGCCCTGCAGCTGGGCATCCTAGCCTGTGCCCCTCTCTCCCCTCTAGCTCCACCCTGCTGCCCCTCAGCAGAGTGTCCCTACCTGTGCCCCTCCCCCTTGTTCACCCCACTGGGCTGAAGTCAGGCAACTGGCCCATGCCCCCTTCCTCCTTGCCTGCTCTGCCCCACTGGGCTGCAGCCAGGTGACCCAGCCCTGCACCCCCTAACCCCCACTGCTTTGACCTGCTGCACAGCAGCTGAGCAACCTGGCCCAAACCCCTCCTCCTGCCCTGCTGCCCCACAGCTGAGGGACCTAGCCCCATGCCTCCCCTTTCCAGCTGACTCTGCCCCACGGTGCCACAGCTGAGAACTCTGGACCATGCCAATCCTTGCCTGTTGGCTCCACTGGTTCTGCCCTGCTGTGCTGCAGCTGAGTGACTTGGCCCTGAGCCCTGCCCCCGACAGGTCAGGCCCACTGCACTGCAGCCAAGCAACCCAGCCTTATGTCCCTCTCTTCCTGTAAACCCTGTACAGATGCCCTGCAGCTGAGCATTCCAGCTCCGTGCCCTTCCTGCCTGCCAGCCACACCCCACTGCATCACAGTTGAGCAATCTGCCCTGCCCATCCAGAGAAGGTAGAGAGAGCTATCATGCCCACAAATGAGCAAGCAACGAAACATGCCTGGCCTGCCCATCCAGACATACCAGAACAAAAACAAATAAGCAGGACAAAACAAACATACAATCAATAAATAGAGAAAATAATACCTGAATGTTTCAGAGGCAGCAGGTAATAAAGCATATAAAAAAGCAGGACAAGATGGCTCCAACAAGTGACCAAAATAAAGAATCAGATGACCTTCTGGTAGAAGAAAAGTCAGTGGAACTACTTGATATGGAATTCAAAAGACTAATATTTAGGGCTATGAGTTGGAATTGACTCAGCAACAGGTTTGGTTTGCTTAGGTTTGCCAAGAGATTAGGAAAGAGATCAAAGAAATCACAGACAAAACCAATGAAAACATAGCCAAAATCAAAGAAGACACAGACAAAGCAACAGAAGAATTCAGGAAAATAATACAAGAACAAAATGTCCAAAAAAAACCCCCCAAAATTAGAGATAATAGAAAAACAGCAACTAGAAGTCCAAAAGATAAACAAAAAATTTCAGAAATGGACAACTCCATAGAAGGTTTAAGAAGCAAATTTGAAACAATGGAAGACACAATCAGTAATATTGAAGACAAATCCATAGATGCCACTTTGTTTGAAGAAAATCAGAAAAAATAAAGAAAAATGAAGAAAACCTAAGAATTACATGGGACACAATCAAGGGCAAAAATTTGTGTATGATCGGAGTGCCAGAACAGGGGGAGAAAATAGAAAACACAGAGAGGATTGTTGAAGATTCGCTGGCAGAAAACTTCCCCAGTATCATGAAAGATGAAAAGCTGACCATCCAAGAAGCTCAACAAACCCCACACAGGATATACTCCAAAAGAAAGTCACCGAGACATATCATAATCACATTTGCCAAAACCAAAGACAAAGGAAGAATTCTGAGAGCATCGTGAGAAAAAGAAAAGTCATTTACAAAGGGGAAACAATAAGACTAAGCTCTAATTACTTGGCAGAAATGATGCAAGCAAGAAGGCAATGGGATGAGATATATAAAACCTTGAAAGAAAAAACGACCAACCAAGAATAATATATTCTGCAAAACTCTCTCTCTCAAATATGATGGCAAAATTAGGACATTTCCAGATAAACATAAATTAAGGGAATGTGTAAAAACCCAATCAAATTGGCAAGAAATATTAAAAAGAGTCCTTCAGTTAAAGAACCAACAATATTAGACAACAACCTGAGGCTAGGACAAAGGACAGCATCAGCAGGATACCAACCTAGGTATAGAACTCTCAATAATAAAACTAAAAAATTTAAAACAGGGAACCAGAGATGTCAATCTGTAAATGATGACAAAGTCAAAACAATAAAAAGGGGAGTAAATGGTGTAGGTATAGACTTTCAAACGGAGAGGAAATCAAGGTGATATTAAATAATAAATGACTGGTTTACACTTAGGAAGATAAGTGTAAAATTTCAATATAATCACAAAACAGTTAAAACTATTCATGAAAATCAAAACGAAAAACATTAAGACTCAAACACAAAATCTACAATAATTAAATAAATGAAAAGAAATTCCATAAACAAAAGGAACTTAGCACAGGAAAGTAAGAAGAACAAAGAAAACATCAGCGCCACAAAAAAAAAAAAGCACAACAAAATGAAAAAAATAAACTCACAGCTATTGATAATCACATTGAATGTAAACGACTTAAATGGACCCTTCAAGAGACAGAGAATGGCAGAATGGATTTAAAAAAAACACTATCCATCAATATGCTGTCTACAAGAGATAAACCTTAGACCCAAAGATGTAAATATATTAAATTCAAAGGATGGAAAAAAATACAACAAGCAAACAGCAACTGAAAAAGCGCAGGAGTGGCAATACTAACAGCAGATAAAATAGACTTTAAGGCAAAATTAACCATAAAAGACAAGGAAGGACATTACATAATGAATTAAAGGGACAATCCACCAAGAAGACATAACCTTAATAAATATCTATGCACTCAATGACAGGGCTCCAAAATACTTTTAAAAAAAACTCTAACAGCACTGAAAAGAGAAACAGACAGTTCCACAATAATAATAGGAGACTTCAACACACCACTCTCAGTAAAGGACAGAACATCTAGAAAAAAACACAACAAAGATACAGAAGATCTAAAGGCCACAATCAACCAACTTGACCTCATAGACATATATAGAACACTCCACCCAACAGCAGCAAAATATACATTCTTTTCCAGTGCACATGGAACATTCTCCATAATAGACCACATTTTAGGCCACAAAGCAACCCTCAATAAAATCCAAAACATCGAAATAATACAAAGCATCTTCTCTGATCACAATGCTATAAAAGTAGAAATTAATAACCGGAATTAATAACAGATGTTAATAACAGGAACAGCAAGGAAAAAATGAAAAATGTGGAAACTGAATAACACCTTGCCTAGAAACCACTGGGTAATAGAATAAATCAAAGATGGAATTAGAAAATTCCTAGACTCAAATAAGAATGGAAACACATTGTACCAAAACCTTGGAGACACAGCAAAAGCAGTATTCAGAAGTCACTTTATAGCAATAAATGCATACAACCAAAAAGAAGAAAGGGCCAAAATAAAAATGTTAGCTGTATAACTTGAACAAATAGAAAGAGAACAGCAAAAGAAGCCTACAGAAACCAGAAGAAAGGAAAGAATAAAGATCAGAGTAGAAATAAATGAAATAGAGAACAGAAAAACAATAGAAAGAATCAACAAGACCAAAAGTTTGTTCTTTGAAAAGATCAACAAAATTGACAAACCTCTGGCCAAACTGACAAAAGAAAAAGAGGAGAAGAAGCAAATAACCCAAATAAGAAATGACATGGGATACATTACAACAGACTCAGCTGAAATAAAAACAGTACTATGAAAAACTATTACTGGATGTTTGCAGCTGTTTCTTCTCATTTTGAGTCATACCACATCAGCAAATGAAGGTCCCTAAAGCTTGACTCCATCCATGTCATTAAGGTTGACTTTACTTTGAGGAGGCAGCTCTTCCGCAGTCGTTTTTTCAGTGCCTTCCAACCTGAGGGGCTCATCTTCCAGCACTATATCAGACAATGTTCCACTGCTATTCCTAAACTTTTCACTGCCTAACGCTTTTCAGAAGTAGACTGCCAGGTCCTTCTTTCTAGTCTGTCTTGGTCTGGAAGCTCAGCTGAAACCTGTCTGCTATGAGTGACCCTGCTGGTATTTGAACACTGGTGGCATAGCTTCCAGCATCACAGAAATGCACAAGCCCCCAAAGTACGACAAACTGACAGACCTGGAACGTACGAGGTATGAATCTAGGAAAATAGGAAATCATCAAAAATGAAACGGAATGCATAAAGATCAATATCCTAGGCATTAGTGAGCTGAAATGGACTGGTAATGGCCAGTCTGAATCAATCATACTGTCTACTATACCGGGAATGACAACTTGAAGAGGAATGGCATTGCATTCATTGTCAAAAAGAACATTCCAAGATCTATCCTGAAGTACAACGCTGTCAGTGATTGGGTAATATCCATACATCTGCAAGGAAGTCCAGTTAATACGACTATTATTCAAATTTATGCACCAACTACTAAGGCCAAAGATGAAGAAATTGAAGATTTTTACCAACTTCTGCAGTCTGAAATTGACTGAACATGAATCAGGATGCACTGATAATTACTGGTGATTGGAATGCAAAAATCGGAAACGAAGAAGGATTGGTAGTTGGAAAATATGGCCTTGGTGATAGAAACAATGCCGGAGATCGCATGATTGAATTTTGCAAGACCAATGACTTCTTCATTGCAAATACTGTTTTTCACCAACATAAATGGTGACTAAACACATGGACCTTGCCAGATGGAATACACAGTAATCAAATCTACTACATCTGTGGAAAGAGACGATGAAAAAGCTCAATATCATCAGTCAGAACAAGGCCAGGGGCCAACTATGGACCAGAACATCAACTGCTCATATGCAAGTTCAAGTTGAAACTGAAGAAAATTAGAATAAGTCCATGAGAGCCAAAGTATGACCTTGAGTATATCCTACCTGAATTTAGAGACCATTTCAAGAACAGATTTGATGCGTTAAACACTAATGACCAAAGACCAGAAGAGGTGTGGAATGACATCAAAGACATCATACATGAAGAAAGCAAGAGGTCATTAAAAAGACAGGAGAGAAAGAAAAGACCAAAATGGATGTCAGAAGAGACTCTGAAACTTGCTCTTGAACGTTGAGTAGCTAAAGCAAAAGGAAAAAATGATGACGTAAAAGAGCTGAACAGAAGAATTCAAAGGGTAACTCTAGAAGACAAAGTAAACTATTATGACGACATATGCAAAGAGCTGGAGATAGAAAACTAAAATGGAAGAGCAAGCTCAGCATTTCTCAAGCTGATAGAACTGAAATAAAAATACAAGCCTCGAGTTGCATTACTGAAGGGTTCTACAGGGAAAATATTAAACGACATAGGAAGCATCGAAAGAAGATGGAAGGAATACACGGAATCACTATACCAAAAAGAATTGGTCGACATTCAACCATTTCAGGAGGTAGCATGATCAGGAACTGATGGTACTGAAGTAAGAAGTCTACCCTGCACTGAAGGCATTGGCGAAAAATAAGGCTCCGGAAATTGATGGAATAACGATTGAGATGTTTCAACAAATGGATGCAGCACTGGAAGTGCTCACTTGTCTATGCCAATAAATTTGGAAGACAGCTACCTGGCCAACTGACAGGAAAAGATCCATATTTATGCCTATTCCCAAGAGAGGTGATCCAACCGAATGTGGAAATTATTGAACAATATCATTAATATCACATGCAAGCAAAAGTTTGCTGAAGATCATTGAAAAGCTGCTGCAGCAGTATATTGACAGGGAACTGCCAGAAATTCAAGCCAGATTTAGAAGAGGACGTGGAACCAGGGATATCATTGCTGATGTTAGATGGATCCTGGCTGAAAGCAAAGAATACCAGAAAGATGTTTACCTGTGTTTTGTTGACTATGCTAAGGCATTCGACCGTGTAGATCATAATAAATTATGGATTACATTGCAGAGAATGGGAATTCTGGGACACTTAATTGTGCTCGTGAGGAATCTGTACATGGATCAAGATGCAGTTGTTTGAACAGAACAAGGGGATACTGCGTGGTTTAAAGTCAGAAAAGGTGTGCATCAGAGTTGTATCCTTTCACCATACCTATTCAGTCTGTATGCTGAGCAAATAATCCGAGAAGCTGGACTATGTGAAGAAGAACGAGGCATTGGGATTGGAAGAAGACTCAGTAACAACCTGTGTTATGCAGATGACACAACCTTGCTTGCTGAAAGTGAAGAGGGCTTGAAGCACTTACTGATAAAGATCAAAGACCACAGTATGGATTACACCTCAACATAAAGAAAACAAAAATCCTCACAACTGGACCAATAAGCAACACCCTGATAAATGGAGAAAAGATTGAAGTTGTCAAGGATTTCATCTTACTTGGATCCACAATCAACACTCATGGAAGCAGCAGTCAAGAAATCAAAAGACGAATTGCATCGGGCAAATCTGCTGCAAAAGACCTCTTTAAAGTGTTGAAAAGCAAAGATGTCATCTTGAGGACTAAGGTGCGCCGGCCTGAGCCATGGTGTTTTCAATCGCCTCTTATGCATGGGAAAGCTGGACAATGAATAAGGAAGTCCGAAGAAGAATTGATGCCTTTCAATTGTGATGGTGGTGAAGAATATTGAATATACCATGGACTGCCAAAATAACGAAGTACAACCAGGATGTTCCTTAGAAGAAGGATGGTGAGACGACATCTCACATACTTCGGGCATGTTATCAGGAGGGACCATTCCCTGGAGAAGGACATCATGCTTGGTAAAGTAGACGGTGAGCATAAAAGAGGAAGACCCCCTACAAGATGGACTGACACAGTGGCGGCAACAATGGGCTCAAGTATAGCAACAATTGTGAGGATGGTGCAAGACTGAGCAGTGTTTCCTTCTGTTGTGCATAGGGTCACTATGAGTAGGAATTGACTCAATGGCACCTAACAACAACAACAACACGAAAAACTGTACTCCAACAAATTTGAAAACCTAGAGGAAATAGACAAATTTCTAGATACACACTACCTACCTAACTAACATAAACTGAAGTAGAAAATCTGAACAGACCCATAACAAGAGAAGAGACTGAAAAGGTAATTTAAAAAACTCCCAACAAAAAAAAGCCCTGGCCTGGACAGTTCCACTGTAGAATTCTATCAAACATTCAGAAAAGAGCTCACATTAGTACTACTCAAACTATTTCAGAGCATAGAAAAGGAAGGGATACTTCTGAATTCATTCTGTGAAGCCAACATAACTCAGATATCAAAGTCAGGCAAAGACAACACACAAAAAAGAAAATTACAGACCAATATCTCTCATGAATATAGATGCAAAAATTCTCAACAAAATTCTAGCCAATAGAATTCAGCATTCTATCAAAAAAAAAAAAAAAATACACCATGACCAAGTGGGATTCACACCAGGTATGCAAGGATGGTTCAACATTAGAAAATCAATCAACATAATCCACCACATAAATAGAACAAAAGAATCACATGATCTTCTCAATCGATGCAGAAAAGGCATTTGATAAAGTCCAACACTCATTCCTGATAAAAAATTCTTAATAAAATAGTAATAGAAGGAAAATTTCTCTACATAGTAAAAGGCATCTATACAAAACCAACAGCCAACATCATTCTCAATGGAGAGACTGAAAGCATTCCTCCTGAGAACGGGGACAAGACAAGGATGCCCTTTATCACCACTCCTTTTTGGCATTGTGCTGGAAGTCCTAGCTGGAGCAATAAGGCAGGAAAAAGAAATAAAGGGCATCCAAACTGGGAAGGAAGAAGTAAAACTATCTATTTACAGACGATATTACACTATAAATAGAGAGCCCCAAAGATTCCATAAGAAAACTACTAATAGAACTGATAGAAAGATTCAGCACAGTAGCAGGATACAAGATCAACATACGAAAATCAGTTGGATTCCTATACACCAACAAGGAGAAAAATTAAAAGGAAATTAGAAAAACAATGCTATTTATAATAACACCTAATAAAATAAAATACTTGGGAATAAATCTAACCAGGGACATAAAAGACCTATACAAAGAAAACTACAAAACACTACTGTAACAAACCAAAAAAGACCTACATAAATAGAAAAACATACCATGCTTATGGATAGGAAGACTCAACATTGTAAAAATGTCAATCCTACCCAAGGAAACTACAGATACAGTGCAATCCTGATCCAAATACCAACAGCATTCTTTAACAAGGTGGAAAAACTAGTTATTAACTTTATATGGAAAGGAAAGAGGCCGTGGTTAAGTAAAGCACTGAAGAAGAAGAACAAAGTAGGAGGCCTCACACTACCTGATCTCAGAACCTACTGTATAGCCATGGTAGTCAAAACAGCATGGTACTGGTACAACGACAGACACATAGACCAATGAAACAGAATTGAGAACCCAGACATAAATTCATCCACCTAGGGTCAGCTGATCTTTGACAAAAAGCCAAAGTCCATTAAATGGTGAAAAACAATCTCTTTAATAAATGGTGCTGGCAAAACTGGATGTTCACCTGTAAAAGAAAGAAACAGGGCCCATACCTCACACCATACACAAAACTAATTCAAAATGGATCAAATACCTAAATATAAAACCTAAAACTATAAAGACCATGGAAGAAAAAATAGGGACAGCGCTAGGGGTCCTAATACATGGCATAAATAGGATAGAAACCATAACTAACAATGCACGAACACCAGACAATAAACTCGATAACTGGGGTCTCCTAAAAATTAAACACTTAATGTTCATCAAAAGGCTTCACCAAAAGAGTAAAAAGAGAATCTACAGATTGGGGAAAAATTTTTGGCTACAACATATCCAACAAGGGTCTAATCTCTAGAATCTATAAGGTACAGCACTATAATTATAAAAGACAAATAATTCAATTGAAAAATGACCAAAGGCTATGAATAGACTCTTCACTAAAGAAGACATTCAAATGGCTAACACATATAAAGAAATGCTCTGTATCATTAGCCATTAGAGAAATGCAAATCAAAACTACAATGAGATACCATTTCACCCCGACATTGCTGGTACTAATCAAAAAAACAGAAAATAACAAATGTTGGAGAGGTTGCAGGGAGATTGGAACTCTTATGCACTGCTCCTGGGAAATTTAAATGGTACAGCCATTGTGAAAAAGATATGGAGCTTCCATAAAAAGCTAGAGATAGAAGAGCTGGAGAAAAATGTAGAACAAAATTCTAACCCACAAAAAAAGACCTGATTTACTGGCTTGACAGAAACTGGAGAAACCCCAAAAGCATGGCCCCCAGACACCCTTTTAGCTCAGTAATGAAGTCACTCCCTAGGTTCACAGTTCAGCCAAAGATTAGACGGCCCCATATAGCAAAATGAGCTAATGGGCACAACAGTCCAGGGACAAGGACTAGAAGGCAGGAGGGGACAGGAAATCTGGTAATAGGGAACCCAAGGTTGAGAAGAGACAGTGTTGACATGTTGTGAGGTTGTTAAACATTGTAATAAAACAATACGTGTACTAACTGTTTAATGAGAAACTATTTGTTCTGTAAACCTTCACCTAAAGTATAATAAAAAAAAAGAAAAAAAAAGCTAGAGATAGAATATCATATGATCCAGCAATCCCACTCCTAAGAATATGCCCTACAGAAATAAGAGCTGTCACACAAATAGACATATTCACATCCATGTTCACTGCAGCATTATTCACAATAGAAAAAGATGAAAACAACCTCAGTGCCCGTCAACAGATGAATGGATAAACAAACTATGGTATATACACACAATGGAATACTGTGCAATGATAAAGAACGACGATGAATCTTTGAAACATCTCACAATATGGATGAATTGGGAGGGCATTATGCTGAGTGAAATAAGTCAATCACAAAAGGACAAATACTGTATGAGACCACTATTATAATAACTCAAGAAAAGGTTTACACACAGAAACAATCTTTGAAGGTTACAAGGGAGAGGAGGGGTGGTAAGGGGAAATCACTAACTAGACAGTAGATAAGTGATAACTTCAGTGACGGGATAGACAGTACACATTAAAGGGGAAGTCAGCACAAGTTGACCAAGGCAAAGCCATAGAAACTTCATAGACACATCCAAACACCCTGAGGGACCAAGTTCTTGGACTGAGGGCTAGGGGCCATGGTCTCGGGGGACATCTAAGTCAATTGGCATAACACAGTTCATGAAGAAAATGTTCTACATGTGACCTTGATGAGTAGCGTCTGGGGTCTTAAAAGCTGGCTAGTGGCCATCTAAGACACATCTACTGGTCCCATCCCATCTGCTACAAAGGAGAATTAAGAAAACCAAAGACACATGGGAAATGTTAGTCCAGAGGACTAATGGACCACAAGTACCACAGCCTCCACCAGATTGAGTCCAGCACAACTAAATGGTGCCCAGCTACCACCACCAACCACTCTGACAGGGATCACAATAAAGGGTCCAAGACAGAGCAGGAGAAAAATGTAGAACAAAATTCAAATTCACGAAAAAAGACCAGACTCGGACTTCCGGGCAACACGGTGCTATAGTCAGAAGAACCACGCCGTCTCCCCACAGCAAAGATGAGAAAATCTAAGTCAAACAGAGTCACACGTTAATCTTGAAACCCTAAGCATCAAATGAAGAGATAAAGAACTCAGCCAAGCACCGAATGGAATAAGAAACTGACTGAGAACCGAGAGCGAGGAGAGATACATGCCGAGGTCCCCTATCAGCTACCGCAGCATGGATCCGCCATCTTGGTCTCCTATTGGAGATCGACGAACAGGCAGTACAAGAAAGCAGCTTCACAGAGCTTCCAGCAGGAGACAGAACAACTGGTAACCAGCGATATACACTTTCCTACCCCCCACCCTTCTTCACCCCCACTTAGCCTCCTCTGCTTCCTGCAGCCACAGTCTCTTGGCTGGGAAGCACCAGCTTCACCCCGGTGTCACTTGGATTCCACCCGCCCACACTGGCTGGCTCTCTGAGTGCCTTTTGTTGGCTGCTGGTGTTGCTTTTTTCCACTTCTCCAGCTTTCTTCCTTATTTCTCACCACCTCCCCCTCCTTTCTTTCAAATAACTGGCTCCATGTGCCATCTTTGCTTCTTCCTGAAAGGCTGCAAAATATTGCTTGACTGTGAAACTGCTTCCTGGTCTGTGCCACCACGCTCGTGGGCCCCCCGCGGCTTTTTTGTTTGTTTGTTTGTTTGCTCTGATTTGCTTTGTTTTGATTTGTTTGTTTGTTTGTTTTTCTTTTCTCTGGTTGGGAGAACCTTCTAGCCAGGCAGTACTGCATGGCTTGGAAGCTACTCCCTTACTCTGCATAGATGCACAGGGACATCCCTGGGGGCATTTCTTTTT
>NW_004444224.1:1501716-1515011 GCF_000243295.1 Trichechus manatus latirostris
CAGACTGAGTCCAGTACAGCTAGATGGTGCCCGGCTACCACGACTGACTGCTCTGACCGGGATCACAATAGAGGGTCCTGCACAGAGCTGGAAAGGATGTAGAACAAAATTCTAACTCACAAAAAAAGACCAGATTTACTGGCCTGACAGACTGGAGAAACCCCGAGAGTATGGCCCCGGACACCCTTTTAGCTCAGTGGTGAAGTCACTCCCAAAGTTCACCATTCAGCTGGGGATTGGACAGCCTTATAAAACAAAATGGGACTAATGAGGCACAGCCATCCAGGGACAAGGACTAGAAGGCAGGAGGAGACAGGAAAGCTGGTGATAGGGAACCCAAGGTTGAGAAGGGATACTGTTGACATGTCGTGGGGTTGTTAACCATTGTCATAGGGCAATATGTGTACTAACTGTTTAATGAGAAATTATCTGTTCTGCAAACCCTCATTTAAGGTACAAAAAGAAAAAAAGAATTATCTATGTGAGATTAGATTGACAGCAGCAACTCAGAAGCTTTGATGGGAAGCTGGGGGCAGTGAGTTGAAGATAATGGTGATGGAATAATTTGGAAAAGGATAGTGAGAATAGCAGCATGACTGGAAGAATGCAATCGATGTCACTGAATTGTACATGTAGAAACTTTTAAAATGGTATAACTTTGGCTATGTATATTTTCATCAAAAAAAGGGTCCTCCAAGGTCGAGAAGGGAGAGTGTTGACATGTTGTGGGGTTGTTAACCCATGTCATAAAACAGTATGTGTACTGACTGTTTAATGAGAAACTATTTGTTCTGTAAACTTTCATCTAAAGTACAATAAAAAAAAATTAAAAAAAAGACCAGACTCACTGTTCTAACAGAGACTGGAGGAGCCCTCAGACTATGGCCCCCAGACACCGTTTTAACACAGAACTGAAGTCATTCCTGGAGTTCACCCTTCAGCCAAAGATTACACAGGTCTATAACAGAAACAATACCACATGTGAGAAATGTGCTTCTTAGCTCAATCACGTAAATGAGACCAAATGGGCAACACCTGCCCCAAAGCAAAGCCATGAAGACAGGAAGGGACAGGAAAATGGGTTGATTGGAAACAGGCAACCGAGGGTGGAGAAGGTAAGATTGCTGACACATGGTGGGGATTGCAACCAATGTCACAAAACAATTTGTGTATAAATTGTTGAATGAGAAATGAATTTGTTCTGTAAACTTTCACCTAAAGCACAATAAAATAAGTGAAGATTTACAGCCTTGGAAACCTTATGGGGCAGTTCTACTCTGTCCTATAGGGTCATTATGAGTCGGAATCAGCTAAAAAAAAAATTTACATAGGGAAGTGTTTAATGGTTAAAAATTTAATATAGGAAAGTTGAGGGCTGAAAAAACAAAAAAGGGAATAGTGAAATAACACAAAGAAAGTAAGTACAGAAAAATATGCCCCCTGTGGCTGGGAGCATGAGGGGATGAGGTTGGGGTTACTAGGCCTATGAGAATGGAGAAGCAGCCCCACACAGCTGGGACTTAACCCCTGAATCCTGCTGTGACTCAGTGAAGAGGGCCCAGCAGAGCTGGGCTCAAATATCTGAGGAGAGGGTGCTGCCTGGCTGGTGATGGTACCTCTGAGGGGGTGTCATGAGCCTCCTCTGGAGATACTGGAAGAATCTGGAGACGGAACCAACTGCTGCTGCTGGGATGAAGGGTCACTGCGGGGCCTATCTGCCAGGAATATCAGGCCAATAAGAAGAGCAGTTCTCCCTCCTCCTGCCTCCCATTCTCTCTCTAGCATCCCTCTGGCCAAGAAGAAACATATTTTTCAGATTCCTAGCCCCAGCATCACATGATATCAAAGAGTAGTGTGAATGGGAAGATTTGGAACCCAAAAACAATAGATTAATAGCCAGCATGTACCTTCCTTAGAGGGGCCACTGGGTGATGCAGAAGATTAAGCACTTGGCTGCTAACCAAAAGGTTGGTGATTCAAGTCTACCCAGAGGTGCCCCAGAAGAAAGACCCTGGAGATCTACTTTCAAAAGATCAGCCATCAAAAACCCTGTGGAGCACAGTTCTACTCTGATGCATATGAAGTTGCCACGAGTCAGAGTTGACTTGAAGGCAAATGGTTTACCCTCCTTAGATAAGACTGCTGAAACAGATCCAGCAGAAAACCCTGGACTTGGCTTTCAGGTCTAATAATGGAAGTGCTGGCGCTTTAGGGAGTGAGTGAATAACACTTCTCTTTTCCCTCCTTGAGTTCTGAACCAACAAAGTGAGAGTCTCAGTAGTTGGAAGATGGAAATAAGAACATTAGCTTTATTACCGACAAAGGCTCTGTGATGGCTGTGGCTTAGGTACACAGCCGAATATGCTTGCTAACCTGCCTTGATCTAAACTTACTGCTCCAAACTGCAGGCCTTCCCTGTGGGCTCTGGGAGGCAGCCAGGGCCAAGAGAGCAGCTGGCCAGCAGGTTCCAAAGTGAGATGGAGAAATGGTCACTTGAAGTCCACCTTTGGGGAGGAGTCCCTGGAGGGGCTGGGAGGAGCCTGGGCGTTTCACTGATGGAGTTCCCTACACTTTCCATGAGGAGTGGGAAATGAGCTTTTTTTCTTTTTCTTTTTTTCCAGCTGGTAGATTTGTAAAGATATTTGGACACAACCTGGCTCTGGTTACAGATGTTGTAGAAAAACAGCTTTTAATGGGATGGTGAGGATGTGTCCAGAGAGCCTGTAAATGCACCTCAACCAGTCTGGAGGCCTCTTAGGGACAAGTTGCCTCTCAACAGTTAGGGCAGCATCTATTCTGCCCTGCTGGCTGTTCAGGCCTCCAAAGTGAGGAATGGGCTTCTTGGAGAAAGGACCCTGCTAGCCCTCACCTTTAGACACAGGAGCTCCACCCTCAGGAATAAAGGCAGCAGCAGAAGTCCATTTCAGCACTGGAATGAGAAACCATAGACCAGGTGTTGTGACTGTAAGACCTGAGCAAGGTTCTGGAGCCCTTGAGCCTTGTCTATCTTTATGTTTGCTACCCTTTGTCTCAGTATCACTATAATGATTGGCACTGAAGCTTGTCTTTAGGAACAGTGAGGCAGAGGGGAGCAGGGAGGTTTTTTTTTTTTTTTTTTTGTTTTAGAACCACTCTTGGGGAGAGATTGGGTGGGTGGTGCCAAATCAAGCAAGCTGAGTTCCTCAGTGGCTCCTGAGGCTTAACATTTGTAAGACCTGTGCAGTTTCCAGACAGAGTTAAATGCCCTGCTCCAAAGAGCCACCCAAATGGTGGAATTCCAAGCTGTTGGGTAAACATTTTGTAGCAGACAACAGGGATTTAAAAAGATAGTCTATAGTGTGGAGGGTACAGGTGCCTGCTGAGCCAGGGGGAGGGAGGATGGGGATCTGAGTTCACTGAATGCTCAATAGAAAAATTAGTGATTACTTTCTTCTGCCCTCGTGTGGGGACCCAGGACTGTGTCTGAGGCCAACTGAATTCAGTCTCCTGGTTTAGCTGTACCTGTCAGTCAAGAATTAAGGGTGCTCCCAGGAATGTTCCTTGGTCAGAGCATAGAAATATAAAAAAAAGAGGGAGCATATGAGCACCAGCAGAAGTTAAAAAGAAGTTGGTGTGTGATTCCATTTTCCTAAATTTCTAGATGCTTGCCTCTATCCTGTTCCATTCAGCAAAGGTTCAGAGACTCAGACAGTGTGTCTAATAGAAATATAATGGGAGCCACATACATAATTTTAAAAAGTTTAGCAGCCACATTAAAAAAAGGTAAAAAGGAAATAGGTGAAATTAATTTTAAGAATATATTTCATTCAATCCAATATATTAAAATATTATCATTTCAACTTATAATAAATATAAAAATTATTGAGCCATTTTACATTTTGGGAATACTAAGTTTTTAAAACCCAGTGTGCATTTTATACTTATAGCACATCTCAATTCACACTAGCCACATTTCATGTGCTTGATAGCTACATGTGGCTTGTGGCTAACATATTATACAGTGCGGCTCTATGAAATCCAAGGAGTCTGTAAAGCGGTAACTTCCCCTTCTCCCCCAGACAGATAATAGCTTTCTGTCAAGTGATATCTGCATTTTAATCAAAGTCCTTCCTTACTGAAATGCCTTCAAAAGCCATAGGTGCAAAGGACTATAAAAGGTGTGAGAAGGTGATTTTGGACAGGAGGAGATCCTAAGAGGTCTCAGGCAACCTACTTGCTCAGTTGCCTGCCTGACTCTGCCTGTTGAAACTTTAGAAGGTATATTAATTTCCCATTACTGCTGTAACAAATTGCCTCAGTGTCTTAAAACAGCACAAATTTAATCTCTTACATTCTAGAGGTCACAAGTCCAAAATGAGTCTTACAAGGCTAAAATCAAAGTGTAGGGCTGGTTCCTTCTGGAGGCTCCAGGGGAGAATCTGTTTCATTGCCTTTTCTAGCTTCTAGAGGCCACCTCTGTTCCTTGGCTTGTGACCCCTTCTTCCATCTTGAAAACCAGTGGCGTAGTCTCTGACTTAGCTTCCCTCTGTTTCCGTCATCACATAGTCTTCTGCCTCTGACTCCTCCTGAGTCCCTGTCATAAGGATCCTTGTGACTGTATCAGGCCCACCCAAATAATCCAGGATAATTTTTCCATCTCAAGATTCTTAACTTAATCACAGTACAAAATCCCTTTTGCCATATAAGGTAACATTCACAGCTTCCAGGGATTTGACCATGGACATCTTGGAAGGCCATTATTCAGCCTACCTCAGAAAGTGATTCTGTTTTCACAACCGTGTAAGGACAACTCTAAGCAGAGACCACAGAAGTTTTTCCACTTCCTCCTCTCATCATCCATGTACTCAGCTCACCCTGCTCCTGGAAGAGATCATCTTCTGTGCTCCATCAAACCTATAGCACTGCTGCTGCTGAGAGAAGCATGGTCTTTCTTCTCCTGGTGTCTCATGTCCTTCCCTGGCCCTGGTAGAGATTTGTGAGGGGCCTTTCTTCCTGCTTTCTGTTTCTCATTTTGGGGGAGAGGTGGGAGGGGACTGACAAGAACCATTGACCAGAGAGTCACAGGCTGAAGGGACTTGAAAGGGTCATCTAGACCTGCCAGCCTTGCCCTGCCACCATGATTAACTGGGCCAAAATTGACCTTCAACCTTAGCTTGAGCTCTCAAGCAAGTCATTTCCTTCCTAACAATAATCTTTCCAGTGAATTCATTAAGATCTTTCAGTTGCAAGTAATAGAAACCAATTTGAATTAACTTAAGCAAAAAAAGTGGTCAGAAAAATCTCCCCTTGGGGAGATATGATCTCTTGTTTTTCTTGGCTACTGGGGCCCCTTCCCCAGGGAAGGGAAATCTTTCCCTGTCCACCTTCAACTCTCAGCACATATTCAATGACTGTGATACTTCAGTACAGGGCTTCTCAGATACCCACCTGTTATATGTGCCTCACTCCACCCAAGGGATGAAGAACCACAGACCTCTGATGGGACCTGGGAGTCAGAAACTGGGAGTAAGGGTCAGTTGGTAAGAGAGGTTCCTGGTCAGAGCACTAATGAACGGCCAATATCTTGGTATAGAAGCTGGAAACTTCATTTTAATGTTGTTATATTGTTAACCACTTGATTACTAGCCAAAATGTTGGCAAACCAAACCTACCCAGAGGTATCTTGAAAGATAGGCCTGGGGATCTGCTTCACACAGGTCACAGCCTTGAAAACCCTATGGATCGCAGTTCTACTCTGACATACATGGGGTTGGCAGGGCTTGGAATTGACTCTCTGGCAACTAACAACAATGATATATTTAATACATACATATGTGTGTGCTTGTTGTATGTACACATATGTACACATATACTTAACGTTACACAAAGTTTGAGCACCTACTATGTGCCAAATACTGTGCTAGTACTGGGGATACAGAGATTACTTTGTTCCTACCTTTAAGGTTTCCCTAAGAGACAAATGCAGGACAGTTTGATAAATGCCATAAGAGATGTAAGTACCGCGTACAAAAATAGACAAAGAGAGGCACGATTTTCTCTGCTTAAGTGTGTCCAGAAGACCTGTACAGAGAAGACGACACTTGAAGTAGGTTTCAGTAGGAATTCAACAGTTACTATGAAGGTGTGGGTGTGGGGGAGTTGCTGGGGAATGGAGAAGAATGTTCTAGGACGAAGGAGTTACATGGGCAAAGGCCTGTGATATGGAATAGTGGTGGAGTTTAGAAAGTGCACGTAGTTTTGTATGGCTGTCACTAAGAGGACTTAGGGTGGGGGAGAAATGAGAGTGAGAGATCGAGCAGAGGCTGAATCTAAAGAGACTAACTCTTAATTTTATCCTATAAGTGACCAGAAGTCTTGGGAAAATGAAAACAGAGAGTGGGACAAGATCAAATTTGAATTTTAAAGAAGGAGGACTCTAGCAGTGTAGAGGATGGATTGAACAGAGGCGAGACTGGGTGCAGTGAGATCAATTAAGAGATGGTGTCAGTCCAAGTCTTTAGAGCAGCAGATGCCAAGACAAAATTAGACATGTGTTATAGATTGAATTGTGTCCCCTCAAAAGATATATTGCAGTCCTAACCCAATTTACCTGTGAATGTTTGGAAATAGGGTCTTTTAAGATGTTATCAGTTAATAGGATGGTTCCTAATCTAATCTGAGTGGTGTACGTATAAGAGGAGAAGACACACAGAGACAGACACAGAGGGAAAACAGCTGAGTGAAGATGAGGGCAGAGATTGGAGTGATGGATCTACAAGCCGAGGAACACCAAAGGAGCTAGGAAGGGGTAAGAAAGGATCTTCCTCTAGAGCCTTCAGAGAGAGCATGGCCCTGCTGACATCTTGATTTCAGGCTCCTCACTTCCAGAAGCATGAGAGAATACATTTCTGTTGCTTTAAACCACCTAGCTTGTGGTACTTTGTCACGGCAGCCCTAGGAAACTGATGTGACATGCAAGACAATTACTGGGGAAAAGCCCACCTTTGAAGGATAAAGAGGTGGGAGCAGAAGTAGGTGAGGAGAGCCTTCAGACCATAAATGCAGGTCTGACATCTGTGAAAGGAGAGGAGGAAAAGCAGATCCGGCAGGAGGAGCCTCACGCTGCAGCGCCGCTTTGAGAAAGTCTCAGCCAGGTTGATGGGATGTCCCAGAACTAAGACTGCCCATTAGTGAAGTCTCACATCCAGCAGAAATGGCCTGGCTCTAATCGCCCCCACTGTGCTCAAACGTTGGCTGGGAGCAGCCTGACGTGAGAGTGGCCTTGTTGTGAACATTTGATACATCCGCAACGGCAGCAGCTGGAGGCTATCAGCCCACTCTGTTCCTCCCACAGCAGGTTCTCTTGAAGGGATACCCGGGCACACTTCTACGGCCACCACAGAATGACTGCAGCAGCTCAGTCTGAATCAAGGCAGTGACAGCAGGAATGGAAAACAGAAGTCAAAGAGGTGTTGACCTCTTTAGCATTCCCCGTTTGGGAAGGCTATTTTCTGCCAACCTCCTGAAAGGCTGCTTTTCCCTGTATGTGTGGCAGTTGCCCCTTTCCTCTTTATTCCCTAGGGGCTGGAAGTCTCTCTTCTCTCCTAGAGCACATCACAGGCTTGGTAACCACCTCACCTATTATTATGCTGACGCTGAGGTCATCTGACCAGAGTCTTTCAAGTTTTCTGTCTTATGCCTCAGGATTGGGTTCAGTTTCTGTGTTCTTTTCCTTTACTCTTCTTGCACTGCTTGATCGGCTTCTGCTTTTAGTTCTGTTCTTTCCCACCTCCTCGGGGGTCCTGTCCTATCAGTTATTCAGCATCTCCCGTGCATCCCCTGTTCACAAGTATGCTCAGGGCTACTCTATCATTAAAAACTTTCTTTCAAGCTTGTTTCTCCCCCTCAACTTTCTCCTTCCTTTACAGCCAGAATGAGATGTTTATACCCTTTATCTCTGCCTTCTGACTACCTGGGTTATTCTCTGTGCATTTGTATTATTTTATATATATATTCAAAATATGTAGGTTTGCTCTTAAGCATAAATGTACTTATGCTAAACATCCTGTTTTCCAACTTGCTTGTTCACTTCAGCAATGTCTTTGAGGTCTATCTCAGTATAGACTGATCTGTCATACTTTATTTAGCTCATGCTAGTGCTCAGTCCAAAGAGCCCTGGTAGTGCAACGGGTAAGTGCTCAGCTGCTAACCGAAAGGTCAACAGTTTCAACCTACCAGCTGCTCTGTGGGAGAAAAGACCTGTCGATCTGCTCTCGTAAAGATTACAGCCTAGGAAACCCTATGAGGCAGTTCTACACCGTCATGTAGGATCGCTATGAGTTGAAATCGACTCAAGGGCATATAACAAGACGGCTCTGTCCAGACCTGATCATCTGATGCTTCCTAAAACATCCTGTAATTTCCCATGTCTGTGCCCTAATTCATGCAAGTTCCTTTGTCTATTATTTATATATATAAAAAAAATCAAACTCATTGCCATGGAGTTGATTCAGACACTATGGGACAGAGTAGGATTTCCAAGGAGCCACTCTTGGATTTGAACTGCTGGCCTTTTGGTTAACAGCCAAGCTCCTAACCACTGTGCCACCACGGCTCCAAAGCTATCTCCAAATCCCATCTTGATACCACTCTTGAGGTCTCCAACTGGATAGATCTCTTCCTTCCAGGAACTCTCATAGAACTCTGACATCTTGGTTTTTGTCTCCATATGTGTTTTGCCCTGCATGGCTAGACTGCCTGGGAACCAGACTGTTTATGCAACTTTTGGTCCCCAGTTTCCCGTAGCACAGTGCCTTACATATAATAGAATTAAATACATCTTCGTTGGGTTGAAGTAGAAAAAGACAGCTTTATGCTATTTTTCCTGGTGTTATGGAATGAACTGTGTTCCTCAATAACATATGTTGAAATCCTAACCCGTGTACTTGTGAATGTGATCCTGTTTGGAAATAGGAGTTTTCTTTTCTTAAGGTAATGACTTCATACCAATGTGGGGTGGGTCCTAAACCGAATCCCTCCTGAGTGTTATCTTATGAAGGGGAGTACAGACACAGATAGACAGACATACACAGGGGAAAACATCATATGACAACGGAGGCAGATGCATCTGTCAGCAGCAAAGGAATGTCAATGAATGCGAGCAGTCACCAGAAACTAGGAGAGAGGCCCACAGAAGGAACTGACACAGCTGAGACCCTGATTTGGACTCCTAGCCTCCAGAGCTAAATACCAGAAGATAAATTCCTGGTATTCTTTGTTATGGCAGCTCTAGATGACTAAGACACTTAGGTCATAGTAAACAGTCCCAGGAGAGTCTCTTACAATGAAGAAAATATTTTATGGCTACCCCAGTTTGATGCTTAATTCATGTACTTTGAAGCTTAGATTTATTTAAAACACTTTGCTTTAAATGTTTAAGCTTGCACATTAAGTATAATGAGCTCATAGCTTCATCTAAGCTTGCGTACCCAAGGAGATTTACATTTTCCCTGAACATTTATAAACATCTTAGAACAGTTTCTAAAGAGTTCTATGTGGTTTCCTCTTATCTTCCTAGCAGCATTTGCATATTAAAAGAAGAACTTGGAGAAAGTCAATACAACCAAAAAGAAATTGATAAAATTTGAAAAGAAATTGATAAAATTTCATGTCTGGCGGTAGATGAAGGTGGATTCAAGAAAGATATAACTGAGAGGGGCTTTTCTAAAACAACTCAAGCCATAGTCTTTAGGTAGCCCTCTATTTCTTCTGGTTTATAACAAATATTACAGCTTCCCCCCACTCACACCAGTATTGCAGTGTTTTCTGCCCATAACCATGCTAAGTGAGCCACAAACTTGGAAACATGAACATGACCAAATACAGGCGAAAATAGAATAATACCTATAGCATTGATGGAGTCCTTGGGTGGTGCAAATGGTTAATGTGTTTGACTGCTAACCACAAGGTTGGAGGTTCGAGTCTACCCAGAGTTGCCTTGCAAGAAAGACCTGGTGATCTACTTCCAAAAAATCAGCCATGAAAACCCTGTGGAGCATGGTTCTCCTCTGACACATATGGAGTCGTTGTGAGTCAGGGTCAACTTGTGGGCAACTGATACTAGTATTGGTACAGCATTGATGAGACACATTTAATTATGCACAAGACTACTGAAGTGCCTCATGACAAATAAGCATAAATGGATGTCTTTTTCCCCAAACCAAAGACAATCTGTATTTTCACACAAAATTAAGTATTCCTGGTGTCAGCTTTGGGAAAAGATGGTACGGGGAGTGAGAAGCCTCCTTTCCTGCAAAAGGAGCCAGCTGCTGCTCAATCTACATTTTTGCATTCAGTCTGCATGCTGCCTTCTTTAATGGTGACGCAGCTTGGAACCACTGAAGTGGGGCCTGAAACGAGAATTTCCTCGTGGGGGAGGAGCAGCTCAACCACATAGACCTGAGGGTCTGTCTGTTTTTTGGTGGTAAAATACATGTAACATAAAATTTGCCATTTTGACCATTTGTAAGTGTACAATTCAGCGGCATTAATTCCATTCACAATGTTGTGCAACCGTCATCACCACTCTATCTATTTGCAAAGCTTTTTCATCACCCCAAACAGGAAGTCTGTTGTCTCTGGTTTTGAGTCTCACCTTCCCTTGGGGTTTCTTTTTGATTACCACTGCCAAAGTCAATCATGCTAGACTTTGGGGAGCTCTGCTTTCCCTTCAACACACAGCTGAGATAAGGCTGAAACCTTTAGACAAGTCTTTACTAAAGACTGTTGTGTTAGCTGCCGTAGAGTTGGCCCCAACTCATGGTGACCGCAATAACAATGGAATAAAACACAGCTCTAGTCCCGTGCCATCCCCATCATCAGTTGTGGATTGGACCATTGTGATCTATAGGGTTTTCACTGCCTCATTTTCAGCAGTAGATTGCCAGGTCTTTCTTCCTAGTCACTCTTAGTCTGGAAGCTCAACTGAAACCTGTTCAGCATCATAAAACAAAGAAAAAACCCAAACCAGTTGCTATTGAGTTGACTCTGGTTTATACAGACCTTTGTGTTTCAGAGTAGAACTGTGTTCCATGTTTTCAGAGACTGATGTTTTAGAAGTAGATCATCAGGCCTTTCTTCTCAGGCACCTCTGAGTGGATTCAAACCTCCAACCTTTCAGTTAGCAGCCAAGTGCATGGAAGGCAAGAATTCTGCCACTGAACCACCAATGTCTTCTACTAAAGACTAGGGAAAGCAACAGGGAAACGCAAAAAAAGAAGACCTGAAATCTGACAAGATAGAGCTTATGCATCTTTAGCTTCTTCCCTTTTGAGTTCCTGTCTGGATGCTGTCCTAGCATCTGTCACTGAGGTGACTATAATTGTCCATCTACCTCCTTCAAATTGGAGCCAGGTCACTGGGAGATTAGGAATCTTTTCCACCTGCCTGATACCCATCTCATCAGATCTGGTATCCTGTCTACATGTTCCCTAATAATTGATACCAAAGTTGAGTTCTCCATTATAAAGTCAACCCCCCCACCCCAAACACACACACACCGGAACTTGTCCTGCAGCTTCTTTTTAAAGGAAGAGGCAGTGTTATTTCAGGCTCACCTGGCCTCATTTCCTTGTTTCTCCTGAAGCAGGGAGTAAACGGAGTGGGGAGAGGTATGCTATGGACTGGCTCCATGGAGATCCTAAAACCAGGATGGCCAGATGCTGTGCAGAAATGTTCCTATGAAGCTTATCAGGAACTCTGCTAGGGTAGGTGGGGGGCAGTGGTGCAAATCTATGTAGGAAGAAGGAGTAAGGGAGCTTACATGTCCTTCTGGAGCCACCATTCCCACGTTTAACCATGACTTTCTATAAGGAAGACCTTCTTATCATCTAATGTAATCTCCATCACTTTTCTCCATTGCAGGTCCCTGTGACGCACAGTTTGGGGAGTCTTCAAACTCATGTTCCTCCAGGTTCCTCTGTGTGTGTGCCTATGTTCGTGTCCTGTGATCACCCAGGCTATCTGGAAATGTCTTTCTGGGGGACAGCCACCTGGCTGAGGTTGCTACAATGCCTGAATCTAGGCGAGCATCGGTAAAGCTGGCTCCATCTCACTCAGTCGGGCTCTTGTACCTGTCTGGACAGTGTTGTCTTCCCCACTGGAAGGGGAGGGAGGTCTCAGGGTCTTTTCTCTCCTCTGAATGGCCCTGAATCTCTCTCTCCTCCCTGTGCCTTGGCACATTCTGCTTTTCTCTCTCAGCCATTTTCTCTCATTCATACAGGCCTCTCCAGCTACCTGAAGTCCTAACTCTACCAGCAGTAGCCAAAGGATGCTGTGACTGACTCTACTGGGAGCTAGCCATACAAGAACATAACTAATCTTCTAATCTTTCTAACGACTGCAGAGAGACAGAAAGAGACACACAGAGAGAGTGAGAGAAACAGAGAGAGAGAAAGGGAGAGAAAGAGAGAGAGAGACCTTCAGAAATGCCAGAACCAACCCCCAGCAGAAGACTCTTCTTTTCCTTCCTGAGTAAATACTATACCTGCTAACCTCACATGGCTTCTGATACTATCCAGGACCTTGGCCTGTAACCCCAACAATATCAGCCCAGCCCTGCTTTGTGTCCCTCTTATCTTCTGCCACCCAGGGACGGATTACCCAATAAGCAAGGTAAACACGGGTTTACTTGTGCTTACTTCCTAATCTGTGGTGAACAATTTCACGTGGGTTTCACCACAGATGTGTAAGTAGTTAAGTACAGATTAGTAAGTAGTAGGATTGGTAAGCCCGTGCTTATTTTGCTTGCTGGGTAATCCATTCCTGTCAGGATTTGAAAAGAGGCTTTGATTCTGTAGGAAGGTGCTGTGGGGTTGGGAGAGAGACAGATGCCAGCTATAACTAGAAGCAGAATTTCTGATGTGGTGAAAGAGTGTGAAATCGTTCACTACAGACAATCTGGTAAGCAAGGTAAGCACTGTGCTTACCTTGCCTGTGGGATAATCCTCCCCTGCTGTCACCAACAAAAATGTAAGCCTATAAGCAGTTGTTGGTCTCCTCACCTACTCCTTCTACATGCCTACGCAACAATCCCCTGGATTCTTGATCCCTCTTCTACTCCTTAACCTCTTCCAACTATTCCCAATGTGCACCGAGAAAATTCAGTTCCTTAGGATCTTCAGTTGCAAGGAATGGATTCACCCTCAGGAATACTCAAGCAAGAGGGCTTATTGAAGGATACACAGTATAAGGAAAGAAATAAGATTGGAATCTTTTATTTTATCTAGCTTTTTTAATCAAAAATATATGTGAATATG
>NW_004444224.1:1516360-1519357 GCF_000243295.1 Trichechus manatus latirostris
TCAAAAATGGTCTCTCTGGTTCATGATAAAGTGCTTGCAAAGGCTGAGAAAGCATTCAGTGTGTGGCTAGAGGACATGTCACAGAATCATATCCTTGTTGATGGCAAAATTATGCCTGAAAAAGCACTTAGCCTGTATGAGCACTACTCTGAGGGGGTTGAGGAGAGCAAGAGGAAGGCCATACAGGCGAATAAGAGATGGCTGGCTAGCTCTGTTATGGGCTACAGCCTCAAGAACTTCAGATATCAAGGTCTCACTCCTCTTTGCGTCTCCCACCAGGCTGGCCCATAGTGTGGGGAGCTCAAAGGGAGATGTGTAGAGGGTGAGAAATCTCAAGTCTCATGAAAATAATATTATGGGACAGCAGGCTAAGCAGGGAGATATCAATTGCTGTGGAGCCGCTCCTGACTCATGGTGACCCCATGTGTGTCAGAGTAGAACTCTGCTCCACAGGGTTTTCACTGGTTGATTTTTCAGAAGTAGATTGCCAAGCCTTTCTCCAAGGCGCCTCTGGGTGGACTCAAACCTCCAACCTTTTAGTTAGCAGCCAAGAAAGTTAACCGTTTGCATCACCCGGGGACTCCAAGTAGTGAGATGGGTCCCCTTGTTACAACCACAGAAATTATTTATCCTTCTAGAGAACCAATTTCCCGAGAGCTCACTAAATCTGAGCTATCTAGATTTTGGTCTGAGACAGAGGCAATTTCTTTCCTGCAGAAAGACGGTAGGGTGTGTGAGAGAGAATGGGGAGGGTAGAGGCAGACAGGGGCACACAGAGACCTAAGAGAAGCAGAGGAGCTGGGGCCTGTGTGTGGCCACCTCCTTTCCCCTAGGACTCAGGTACCCTCTTCTCAGAGCTAACCTTGTACACTGCTCCCCGTGTTGCTAAGAGTCCTCTTTGCTCTCAACACGGGTCAGTGTGTCTCTCTGCAGAAGGGGCTCTGCAGCCTCCCAGAGAGAGGGTATTTCTGAAACCACAGCCTCCTCTTCCCCAGGACTCCTCAGAGGGCCAGGGGGAAGCAGCAGCTGTTTTGCTACATCATTGCACGAAGATTTGCGAGAGTAACTCTGGAGCCTGGGTGCCAGCTATCACCTTGACTCAGTGTCCTTCCCAAATGGTTCTGCAAAGCTGCCAGAACACCCACCTTCCACCCCACATGTGCCCATCATAACCTACCATGCCTGGGAACCAATTACCTAATAAAGTGAGAAGACGGGTGGTCCCACTGAGTCAGCCTAGTCTCCATCCTCCTCTCCTTGCCTTCTGTGGTCCTGAGGGCACTGAGAGACGTCTCCCCTCCCCAGTCAGGTGGAGCAGTATCCTGGCGCCTCCCCCACCCAGGGTGCCCCGAGCAGCACAGTCAGCTCACAGAGGGGCTCCCGGGTGGTGGCAGGTGTACCTCACCCTTTATTTCTCCACAGTGGCCTTACTCGCCAGCAGCACCATTGTTGATGGGGAACCTAGTCATGCCTGGACTAACTTGATTTGATTGGTTGATCCCTTCCTTCCTTTCCTCTCCTCACATTGTTCTAAAAATGAACTTAGCATGTCTTACAAAATGCATACCAAACGGTGAGATAAAACACCCATCAGTCAGGAAAATGAGGTTAAGGGAAAGCAGGGTAGGAATACAAGGTGGAGCAAGGATCAAGGTCAGTCATCAAATCACATGCTTTTGTGTTCTCTCTGTGGCTATTGGAAAGCTCTCTGCTTTCTAGCAGCAACTCAGAGAGGGCAGGAACAGAGCAGGATTGAGCAGGGAAATAGCCCTGCTCCCCTGAGCCCAGTTGTTCCTGCTACTCAAGAGGACACTGTGTGACAATAGTGAACAGCATCTTTAGCTGTAGCTTTTCTGTGGCTACACTGCGAATTACTACTTTATAGCATCCTTCACACGGGCTATGGGCATCGCAGCAAAGCAGTTCCACAGGGCATGTCTGTATGGTCCCTATGTGGTGTGGCTGGGGTTTTCAGCTTTCTGGATTAAGTGGGGTTCTTGATTCTTAATGGGGGTAATCTTCCCTTTGAGAATCTCTGCCGGAGTGAGCCACTATTCTTATGGGAGCGTATGGTATTCTTTAAGCTTTTAGGCTGTAAAACGAGTGATAAACACTATTTTAAAATATTCTGAACAGAGTGAGTAGGGTTATTTTAAAGGCAAGTTTTTCCCAACAGGAAATCTTTTCAAATGCCCAATCTGTAAAATAGGTGGAATTCCAGTTATTCTAGCTCAACTGGAAATGGAAGACCTGGAATTCCACTTGCTCAGTGCTACAACGGCTGCCAACCGCGAGGCTGGAGGCTTGAGTCTACCCAGAGGCACCTTGGAAGAAAGACTTGGCGATCTACTTCAGAAAAGTCAGCTATGGAAAACCCTATGGCACACTGAAACACATGGGGTTGCCATGAGTTGCATCAGCTCCATGACGGCCGGGTCTCAGTGCTGTCCCACTTTGCCAATCTGGCAAGTCATGAGCAGAGGGGCTCCACAGCTCCAAGGAGTTACTTCAGGGTTTAAGCTTGTCACTAACTCAAAACAGTTTCATGGCACCCCATCTTTCTAGATGAGAGAGGGGCTGTTTGGGATCCTGACCTCAGAGCATTGAAGGTGCTTAGGTCATGGGGTTGTGAGCCGGGGTTTCCTGGATCCAAGAGGTCCCCCTTCTCTGAGGGGAGAGCAGTTTGGTGGCAGCACACCACCAAAGGAGATATTCTCTCTAAGTCTATGGAAATGGTTCAGAAGTAGGAAAGGCCTCAGGAGTTCCCCTCAAACCACCAGAAGAGGAAGTGGAGGCATAGAAGAAGTGGAGGGTTTAGGGGTGGCCACCACAACCGCTCTGTGGGTGGGGGAAGAAGTGGAGAGGAGAATTTTCCTAGGATTGACAACTCCCAGCACTAGGGATAGCCAATTGGGCTGACTGTAATAGCTGCATTGGGAAGGGGTAGAAGACAGGAGAGGGGTATAATCCCTAACTCTTTACTTTTCAGAAGCTTGT
>NW_004444224.1:1519457-1520400 GCF_000243295.1 Trichechus manatus latirostris
GCTGGCAGATCGAATCTACCCGCAGATCCTTGGAAACCCTATGGAAACACAGTTCTACTCTGTCCTATAGGGTCACTATAAGTCGGAATTGACTTGATGGCAATGGGTTTGGTTATTTAATAAATATTTGTTGGATGGGTAGGCAATATTGTATGTCAGCTGATGGCAGCACTGATGAAATGAGGCAGTATCCCAGATTCTGATCAACACTGGGACACTGAAGAGCTGGAGTTTTCAAACTGTACTGCAGAAGGTTAGAGCAGGAACAGTGCTGAATTCCCCAAGAAAAATACCAGCCAGTTCAGACCTGTCTGGGTAGCTTTCCTCAGCCATTCCCCTTTGTTTCCTATGTGCTTTCTTTGAGCATCTCCAGTCCCAAATACAAATTAATAATAACAAATGAATACAAACCCAAATAACACAACAATAATAACATATATTGAGAGCTTTCTATGTGCTGGGCCATCATCAGATACAGTTCCAAATGACTTAAACAAGTAAAATTCTGCCAGCAAGACACGAGGAGACCTGGATTTTGACCTCAATTTCTTTGCCATCAGACTGTGTGGCCTTGGAGCAGTCCCTTCACCACCTGGAGCTCTGGATTTTTGTTTTGTGTGTGTTTTTTTTTGTAAAATAAGGGGTTGGACAACATCAATAGTTCCTAAACTTTTCTTAAGAGCTCAGCTGCTAACCAGAAGGTCAGCAGTTTGAATCCACCAGGTGCTGCTTGGAAATCCTATGAGGCAGTTCTACTCTGTCCTATAAGGTTGCTATGCGTCGGAATTGACTCGACGGCAACAGGTTAGGTTTGGTTTTTACCCCCTTTTCATACAAGTTCTGCTGCAGAAACCCCATATGTAAAAGGCTAAAAGCAGAACCTCTTGGGCTGAAGTTCCCTAGGCCCCCATCCATGTCCCTCTAGCAGTCTTCTTCAGAACAC
>NW_004444224.1:1522498-1523757 GCF_000243295.1 Trichechus manatus latirostris
GATAAAACCTTCCCTCTACCCTATGTTCTCTGTCTACCACCCATCCTATATGTTCATCCTCATCAAAGGTATACTCCTTTTTTTGTTGTAAATATATATATAGCACAACATTCATCAATTCAACATTTTTCACATGTACAATTCAGTGTCACCAATTACATCAATCATGTTGTGCATCCATAGCCAATATTCAGGGCTAAATTTCCCATCACCAAAAACAGAAAGTCAATGCTCTGAGCTTCTAAACAATGACTCCCCCTTTCTGCTCCTCTCTTGCCTCTGGTAACCACTATTAAACGTTGGTCTCTATATATATGCCCACTCTAGGATTCATCAAAACTATACTTGCTGAAAGGGTATAACTTATAAGCTCTTGAACAGGTCCATCATGATGAGCTGTCTCCAGTCCACCTTTCCAGCCTCATCTCAGCTATTCTCCACCTCACTCTCTCTGCCTCCCTGGTGGGGATTCTGCCTGTGTCAGTGTGCTTTGTTTGCTCTCTCCCACCACAGGGATCATGCCCAGGTTGCTCCCTTTGCTGGGAACACTCTTTTCTCTTCTGTTGCATAATGATTCCTTTGTGTGCAATTCAACAATCTGCAGACTGTTTCAGTTCTCTCCAGCCATCTTCATGGTTCAACTGAATAACCACTCTTTTAACCCTGACACTTAAAAAAGAAAAAGGAAAGGAAACCACATATCAAGTGCACAGACAGGCCCCAGAATAGAAGATGGGTATAGGTCTCAACATGATTTGCCTCAGGAGGGAGGTGATTTATTTGGAACTGATGTGTTAATGGCTCCTCCAGAACCATGGTTTTGCTGTGTGGGTCCCCATCTTTCCAGATCCAAAGAGAAGCCGAGGAGAAAGTTTGATGAAAGGTTTTTTCCTTCATTATGCCCCATCCTCTCCATCAGAGCGGGACCAGCTTTTCATTGGTCCCCCTTTCCCAAGGCTGTGATACCAGAAGAATGGGGGAGGGGGAGCTGTCATTGGCAGAAAAGAGAGGGGATCTAAATTTGTCCTGGATTGCGTTGTGTCTCCCATTGAGTCATGATTCCCAGTACTGTATGACTGTGTACCATTCTGTAATCTGATGTGATTTCCTTATGTGTTGTAAACTCTATCACTATGATGCAATAAGATGGATCAGCGGCAGTTATACTGATGAGGTATACAAGACTGGATAGTGTCTTAAGCCAATCTCTTTTGAGATATAAAAGAGAGAAGTGAGCAGAGACACATGGGAACCTCATA
>NW_004444224.1:1525543-1539731 GCF_000243295.1 Trichechus manatus latirostris
GCCTGGACATTCCTGTCCAACATGGCTTCCTCTAATGGGCAATCTTTACACCAGAGCTCTCTGCTGAGTTAGCAGAGACTTTGTTCACTGTCACTGAGTCAGCCCTGACTCAGGGAGACTCCGTGAACAACTGAATGAAATGCTGTTGCCGGGTCCTGCATCATCCCCATTGTGATCCATAGGGTTTTCAGCGGCTGATTTTCAGAAGTAGATCACCAGGCCTTTCTTTCTAGTCTTAGTCTGGAAGCTCTGTTGAAAGTCTGAAAGCTCAGCATTATAGCAACTCGCAAGCTTCTTCTGACAGATGGGTGGTGGCTGTACATGCGGTACATTGGCCAGGAGTTGAACCCAGGTCTCCTAAGTGGCAGGTGAGCCACCACTGCCCTCTTTACAGGTATTGCCCCCTGTAAACCTCTTTCATGCCTATATGCGGTATCTCCTTGTCAGAGAAGCTAACTGATACACTCCCCTTTAAACTCTGGACTTTATTTGCATGAACTTGTATTTTTCCCTTGCTTTTATTTTTTTAATAAAGGGGAAGACTATAAAAAAGTTTTTTCATACTCAGACTGAAACCTGATCTACCTTAAAAAAAAAAAATCTCAACCCTTCAGGTTTGAAGCTCATAAATTGAACTTTAAGAACTATCTACTTCATCCTATTCATCACCTAGCAGATCTTACTCATCCTGGAGGTCTCAGCTTAAATATAATTTCTCCTTGAAAGCTTTTCCCTGACCCTCTTGACACCAGCTTTGCTAAGTCTCCTTGTTATATTGCTGTTAGCTGCCTCCGAGTCTGTCTGAACTCCTGGCACAACAGAACAAAACACAGCCCAGTCCCTGCACCATCCCCGTGATTGATTGCGGATCAGACTATTGTGTCCATAGAGTTTTCATTAATTGATTTTCAGAAGTACATCACCAGGCCTTTCTTCCTAGTCCATCATAGTCTGGAAGCTCTGCTGAATCCCATTCAGCATCATCACCATAAAAGCCTCCACTGACAGACGGGTGGTGGCTGTGCATAAGGTGCATTGCTGGGAATCGAAACCAGGTCTCCCTCACGTGAGGTGAGAATTCCACCGTTGAACCACTTTCCTTTGGGAAAACTCATCAAACTTGTAGTTACTTGTCCACTGTCAGTTGTTAGCCCATGAGCTCCATGAATCAAAACCTAAATCTTGGAAACTGCTAATCCCCTAGCATTTAGGACAGAGTCTGGGCCACAGAAGCTGCTCAATGAATATTTGATCAAGTACTGAATTTGCTAATCTGAAGATATGAAATGTTGGCAGAGGGCCAGAACTGAATATATCTGCTCCATTGTGCCCTTGGTCTTAAGACACCATTCTTGCTCCCTCATCACAACATAGAATTATATCACTGAAATCAGAAAAACTAGTCTGATTATCCATTAGATGGCAAAGACGTTGCAGAAAATCCAAGCAAGTGACTGTCCAGTCTTAGCTTGAATTCCTGGGACAGAAACTACCTCCCAAGGCAGACCATTGTATCCTAGACAGCTCTGATCACCAGAAAGTTTTCTCCTACCCTGATCCCCTGTGCGCCCCCTAAGTCTGATTTCCTATATAGCTTTGATCAACATCATATTCTCACTGAATGATTTAAAGCCTTTCCATAATAGTAACCACTTAGACCAGCTCTCTGGTCCAAACTTCTTTTTTTAAGAGAGTCAAATTTTTTCCCCTCTGAATAGTCTTTCAAGTGAGAACATAACTAGCTTTAAATAGAAAGTCTTCATTCATTCATCCATTCCAAAAATATCAATGGAGTGTTAACATGTGTCTAGCATGGGGACCAGCAATAGTGGGACATACAGAGGAGACAAACGATTGAGTCTCCCTGGAGAGATAAAAACGTTTATAAGATCAGATGATCACAGCAACATAGGGGCTGCCAGGAGACAGCTAAGGCAAAGTTTGCTGACAGCTACATGCCAAGTCTACATGGGAAGTGTTCTAAGAGTTTGGGAGTGGGTGGTGTGGATGGAGTCTGGGCATACAGAGGGTAGGGAGTCTAGGAAGGCCCCATTTAGAAAGCTAGATTTCACCTGGGTTTGGTGGAGGGACAACACGAAACCAGTAGTGGTCAAACTGATTCTGAGTCACAACAACCCTGTACGTATCAGAGTAGAACTGTGCTCCATAGGGTTTTCAGTAGTTGATTTTTCAGAAGTAGATTGTCAGGCCTTTCTTTTGAGGTACCTCTTAGTGGACTTGAACCACCAAGCAACGTGAGTCAATGGGAACACCATCTTGACAATTGGGCTCTGAGAGAGAATTCTCTCCATAATGGACAAGGGGTGGCTTAGTGAGGAGGGAGGAAGTTAGAGGGCTGCTGAATAGGATGAGGATCATTTCCTTCTCTTTAGGACTATTAATCAGTCACTCTGTGACTGGGGAACCTCCTGACAGTTGTCTTCCTCTCAGCACTGGGAGCCGACCAAGTTGTGCCTCCTCGGGCACAGGCTGCTGGCATGGGGGCCCTTGCTTGGCTGGTCCTTCTCTTGTTGCTCCTGAAAGGTGAGTGAGACTGCCTACTCCTGCAATGAGTTTCTCCCTCTCCCTCTGTCCTTCTGTTCTGCTGGGCCCTGGGCCAGCCAGGCTCTTCCTTTGGGGCTAAATGCTTCAGCTCTTCTGAAATAATGAGAAGTAAGAGCACTGGCGGCGCAGTGGTTAAGAGCTCAGCTGCTAACCAAAAGGCTGGCAGTTCAAATCCACCAGCCACTCCTTGGAAACCCTATGGGGCGGTTCTATTCTGTCCTATAGGGTTACTATGAGTCGGAATCAACTTGACAGCAATGGGTTTGGTTTAGGATGTGGCTTCAGGGCAGGACCAAGAGATGAGGAAACCTGGGGACACAAAAGGGGGAGGAGCCCAGGATGGCAGAAGGAGAAGATGAAGCTTGGGGGGTGAGAGCACAGATGAAAGCCAACCTCTGGTGCAGCAGAAAGCTAGAGCCAGAAGAGGCAGCTGGAGGACAAGATGAAGCAATACAACTACCTTCTCCTCCCTTGAGACCACAGTCCCATGGCCAGGCACGGCAGCCCCGACACCTGCTGGGCTGTTTCCATCTCTTTTCTTCTTATGTCTGCAGCCAAAGGGCACTCTGGAGACACTGTAGACCCTGAAGAAGTGGTGGCTGTCCTTCAGGAGTCCATCAGGCTCCCCCTGGAAATACCATCAGATGAAGAGGTTGAGAACATTATCTGGTCCTCCCACAGACGGCTTGCAACTGTGGTGCCAGGGAAAAAGGGAAACCCAGCTACCATTACAGTGATCAGCCCTCGCTACCGGGGCAGAGTGAGCTTCCTGGGCTCCAGCTACTCCCTGCAGATCAGCAATCTCAGTTGGGAAGACGCAGGGCCTTACCAAGCCCAAGTCAACCTAAGGATGTCCCAGATGTCTATCATGCAGGATTACAATCTCCGTGTCTACCGTGAGTTTGCACTGGGAACTACAACACTGCTTTGTCTGGCTCTCTGGGGCTTCCCACACCATGGAGTAAGGGTCTCATGATTCTAGATTATGGTTTGAGGGGCTGGGACTAGGAGAAGGACAGTCTCCAGTCTGTTCAACCCCACTGTCTGAGCTGCAGCAACAACCGAAGTGACCTGTGACAACAACGCCCTGGGCCATTCAGACGCCCCCAGGCAGGTGCCCTGCACAGTGAGAGAGACAGGGCTTCATCCATAAACCCTCCAGGGACCCAGGTGTCATTGCAGTGTCTTCTCAGGGAAGGAAACTGCCCCCCTGGGTCTTGGGTCATTTCATTTCTCTACCAGTGAGATTTTTGCATCCTGGCAATTGAACACGACCTCCATTCTTGAGTCTTCCATCCCCAAGTTTGATTTGAGGGGTACTAGGGTACTAGTTAGTATCTCCTTGCTATGATGCTGAAGAGGTTCCAGTGGAGCTTCTAGATTAAGACAGACCAGGAAGAAAGGCCTGGCAATCTACGTCTGAAAATCAGCCAGTGAAAACCCTATGGATCACAACAGTCCAATCCCGTTGTGCATGGGGTTGCCATGAGTCAGGGGCCACCTAGACAGCAGCTAACAAAAAATCAGTATCTGCCCTCTACTTGAACACACCTTTCTTCTTAGTGTTTGTCACATTGACTGATATTCTACCTTGAATCCTGAAGGGACGCTGATTAAAATATAAATACTCCTAGGAGGAGTGATAATATTTTATGGGATCCAGGAGGTAGAATGGGGTTTGGAGGAAGGTGAGTGTTATGGATTGAATAATGTCCCCCCTAAATGTGTGTCAACTTGGCTAGGCCATGATTCCCAGTATTGTGTGATTGTCCACCATTTTGTCATCTGATGTGATTTTCCTATGTGTTGTAAATCCTACCTCTATGATGTTAATGAGGTGGAATTAGTGGCAGTTATGTTACTGAGGCAGGACTCAATCTACAAGATTAGGTTGTGTCTTAAGTCAATCTCTTTTGAGATATAAAAGAGAAAAGCGAGCAGAGAGACATGGAGACCTCATACCACCAAGAAAAAAGCGCTAGCAGAACAGCACATCCTTTGGACCCGGGATCCCTGCACTGAAAAGCTCCTTGACGGAGGAAGATTGATGACAAGGACCTTCCTCCAGAGCTGACAGAGAGAGAAAGCCTTCCCCTGGAGCTAGCACCCTGAATTCGGACTTCCAGCCTCCTAGGCTGTGAGAGAATAAATTTCTGTTTGTTAAAACCATCCAGTTGTGATATTTCTGTTATAGCAGCACTAGATAACTGAGACAGTGAGGTACAAAGGTGAGAGAGAGAAGGCAGGAGAAGAAGGTAGAAGATGCCAAAGGTAGGTCTTCCTACCTCAGCAGCTGTCTTGGGGGCCCTGGAGCCACAGGTTGTGTGGTGGCTGGTTTTTGTTTGCCTTTGAGTATTTGTTGTAGGTGAAGGGGTCTTCAGGGGGTAGCACCAGGACCCCAGAGTTGAGGAGTTTAGAAAAACAGAACCAATCATGATTGTTAAGTGGGTGTTTTGTTTTCCCTTCTCATCTAGGACGGCTGTTGGAGCCCCAAGTCACTGTGAACTTTGAGATCTCTGGGAAAGATGTCTGCAATATATCCCTGACGTGCTCTATAGAGAAGGCAGGCATGGACGTGATCTACAGCTGGATATCCTTGGGCGACAGCACTGATATAGCTCATGAAGGCCCTATCCTCAGCACATCCTGGAGGCTTGGGGAGAATCCCCTCTCCTACACTTGCAGGGCCAGCAACCCCATCAGCAAAGTCAGCTCCCGTCCGATTTGTGCTGGGCTTTTCTGTGCAGGTACCAGGAGACCAGAGTCAGCCCCTGAGCCACAGGACATGGGCCTCAAGGCCATTCTGTAGGGCAAGGAGCCACCATGTCTCTCCCTGAACTCCTCCAAGAGAGCACATGGAAGCCAGAAGCTACCCCTTCCCACAGAGGCTTGACACCTGAATCGGGGAGGGGCCCTGCCTCTTTCTGCCCCCAACTTCCAATGGTCTCTTCTCTTGCTCATTTTGAGATTGCTTCCCTGATCTCAGTCCCTGACCTTCTTCCCATAGAATGTATTTTTACAGAGACACTTTCAAAAGGACATCAACTGTTTGATGTTAACTCATGAACTTGAGACCCCCTCCATGGAATTTGGGGTAGGTGTCTGTTCCCTAATCTTAACTCGACCCCTCCCTCTGACAAGTCCTTCTTTCCTTCCCTTTTTCCATTCCAGATCCTGGCTTTTCTTCCGAGATGGCCTCATCTACCGTCTGCCTTCTCACCAAGGGATTGCTCCTTCTCTTGCTCTTGGTAATTCTGGCTGTGGGGCTCTGGGTTGTCTGGGTCCAGAAAAGATACCAAATGCCAAAGGTGAAGAAACTCAAGAGAAACAGAATGAAACTTAGGAAGAAGGGGAAACCTGGCCCCAGCCTAGCCTGACAGCCTGTTGGGGACCCCTGTCCTCAGCTTTGTTTCTTCCCAGCCCCTGAGGAATCCTTCCTTTAGCTCTTCTCCCCCGAGAGGGCTCGGGGTAGATACCCTAAGCGTCATGCTACTTGAGGGAAGTCTGGCAATAAAATTAAATTAAGTGACCACCACTCTGGAGGAACTGTGTTTGGTTCTTCTGTCCTCACTTGACCTGGCTCTGGCAAAAGTCACTCCCATGCTTTTTCCTTCTATTCTAGGTTGTCCTCCTCCAAGACCAAGTACTTTCCCAAGTCTTCCTTTAGGGAGGAAAATGAGTCTAAAAAATCCATTTACAATACAGCTTTGGCATGATATTATTCACTGCCTATCTCACTTTCCACCAACACACATACCATTTACACTTTAAACAAGAGAAGCAAGAGATTCCTTTTAACCTAATAGAACCTGTAACTCCTAAATGGTAGAATAGCACTCAGGATCACGCATTTGAGTGGTATTATTCCTGCTAAGATTCCCCACTCTCCCCCTGGCTGATAAGTTTACTTAACTCCTCACACCTACCCCACCCCCATTTATAAGCTGTCCCACACACGGAGCCGTGAAGGACCCTAGGCAGTCCTTCTCTGGCTCTGAGTTGAGCCTGGTGACATCTCAGTCATCTCCCTGATGCCAGACATCTGGGTCTCTGGTGCCTATCCCATATGTATGACAATTCTGCTGGATCAGAAGCCAAAATCTTGGACCTTTGACCCTTCACTACCTTTGGTTGGTATCACTGTCCTGTCTGTCCCTTCTCTATAGATTTCTATGTCTCAGAACTTCTCTTTGGAATCTTGTCTTGGATTAATGTCTCCCCTGCCTACTCCCACCAAAGGTCCTTAAGTTTATGTTGTTGCTCTTTCCCTAGCCCAATGATCCACCTGAATTTCTCTCCCAGGCCAGATTTGTCACTGCCCAGGTCCTGATCATTTTCCCAAATCAGATCTGTGGACATTACTTAATGCAGCTCTTCAGGCAGCCTTGGTCTCCTCAGCTGCCACTCTAGGGAAGGGAGGGAAGGACGTATTGCGGAGGGAATTGGAAGTCATCCATGTGACAGGATCATGTGTGGTAGTGAGTGAATAGAGGAGGTGGTGTGGGATACTGTGTGGAGAGCACGGGGTGAGGTCTCAGGAGATCTGGATTCTGTTCACCATTTGCCTTCCAGCCTGGGACACGTTGTTCAGCAACTATCCATTGAGCCACTGTCCTTTTCTACAAGGAACACATACTCTTGAAGGAGAGGCTGGCGTAGGTGCAGATGATTGGTTACAGGTTGAATTATGTCCACCTGAAAATATGTATTGGAATCCTAACCCTATACCTGTGGATGTAATCCCATTTGGGAATAGGGTTTTCTTTGTTATGTTAATGAGGCCATATCAGTGTAGGGTATACCACTTTTGAGGTATAAAAAGGGCAGATTAGGCACAGAGAAGCAAGCATGAACCGTGGAAGATAGAAGCACGTTTGAGGATCACCAAGGAACCGAGGAACGCTGGCTATAGAAGCTGAGACAAGGATGTTCCTCCAGAGACAACAGAGACAGAGAGCCTTCCCGGATAGCTGGTGCCCTGAATTCAGACTTCTAGCCTCCTAAACTGTGAGAAAATAAATTTCTGTTCTTTAAGGCCACCTACTTGTATTTCTGTTAACAGCAGCGCTGGGAAACTAAGACGACGCTCTTACAGAGACATGGCTAAAGCAAACGCCTTGACTCCCACGGAGATGGGATCAGCTGGTAACCTCGGGAACTTCAGAAGAGGAGTCTGACCGATAGGGAGAGGCCAAGCAGCAGGAGGCACTCCTGATATTTCTCTAGCTCTCTCATCGCTTTCTGTCGGTGAGGGGAAGGATGCTGATCTCCAAAGTCTCTTCCAAGAAAAGGGATGTTACTTCTGTGAAGGGGCAGGGGAACATATTGGAGGATCTTGAGATCAAAGATCCCTTGCTCTAGGGGAAGCAGAAGAACATGGGCCAGGCACTAGGGCAACGCAGAAGGAGGACTCTGACTGAGAGTAGCATGGGGCTTGGAGGAAGCCAAGAGTCAGAGTCTCCAGGACTAAAAAGGAAGCAGGCACAGGAGACAAGCAAGAGCTTCCTGACTAGGATTTTGTGCAAGAGATGGAGCCCCTTAGGGCTTGGGAAGGAGAAGGTGAGTTTGGGAAATCAGTTCCAAAAGAGATTCTAAGATTGGCAGCTTGATCCACTCTATTGCCCGGGGGTCTGAGCCCTTGTCCCTCTGGAAGGCAGTCCTTGGCCGGAGGCTGGTTCTCTGCACCTCCCTTAGGCCCCGAGCAAGTGTCAGAGAAACAGTCCTACCTCCAAAAAGGCCTGCAGTGTGGGACCAAGCCTGCAGCCCCACTGCCTCCAATTTCTTTCCTAGGAGGCACCATCTTTCAGAGCTTGGGCTTAAGGCTCTGGGAACTCTGAGATGCTGGAGAATTTTATCATCACAGTGCCACAGACTGGCTGGAAAAGGTGAACTGGAGTCCATCCTGCACACACACGGGCAGCTGGTTAGTTCCTCACGTATTTCAGGGTGCGGCACACAGAAGGAGAATAAAGGAATGAATGGACCCTGGGCTGCTGACCCAGGGCTCTCTCTAGAAGCTGACCAAGTCCCTTCTTCTGATACTCAGTCTCTGAGCAGAGAAGGGCAGAGGCCCCAAAACAACTCAGAGCACCTGAAAGAGGAAGGCTGAGGTCCTAGAGGATGCATATAAACTCAGAGGCATGAAGCCAGGATAATAATCTTATGACAGCACTTGGCAGTTTGCAAAATTTGTTCCTCAGTCTTTGAAGTAGATGGAAGCAAATTAGGCGAGGGGCTGCTAATCTAAAGGTCAGCAGTTTGAATCCACCAGCTGCTACAGGTCAGGTAGAGCCCTGGTGGCACAGTGGCTAAGAACTCGGCTGCTAATCACAAGGTCAGCAGTTTGAATCCACCAGCTGCTCCTTGGAAACCCTATGGGGCAGTCCTACTCTGTTCTATAGGATTGCTGTGAGTTGGAATTGACTCCACGGCAATGGGTTTGGTCTGTTTGTTTTTCTTAAGGGTCAGGCAGTGGGCTAGCATTGGGGAGTCAGAAAAAACACCGTATGCCCTCAAGGAACTCTGTGGAGTGTGTAAAGTTATAATTATAAGGGCGGGGCCAAGACGGTGGAATAGTCAGAAGCTTCCTTTTATCTCTCTTAAAACAAAGACCTGAAAAAACAAGTGAATCAATTATATATGACAAACTAGGAGCCCTGATCCATCAAAGACAAAGCTGAAGAGTCAGACTGAGCGGCAGGGGTAAGGAGAGACAATTCAAAAGTAGCCAAGAAGTGCCAGTTGCGAGGTTGCCAGCACCCTGCTGGCTGAGTCAGCTGGTGCACAGGGGCTGAGGTGAGCAGTAACATTTGGGAAGCATCTCATCACATTGGGAGAGGCCAGGCAGCTGCGAGTCTGCACAAGCCTCTGGAGCCAGGTGCAAGCGGTGCTGGACCTGCGAAAGTTAAGCACAGACGTCTAACCTACCTCACAGGGGGACAAAATAACCACCCCAGCCCCCCGCCCCCGACTTTCATTGAGGAGAAGTGCTTCCTTCCCCTCTACCAGACCCCAACCCGCTCCACTCCACCACGCCCCCTAAGCTGGAACTCAGGGCTATCTAAGCCCAAACCAGTCTTATAGGTTTAAAAAATGCCACATCCCCTAGTCAGGAATTCAGGGCAGGTTGGGAGGCCCTGCCCTTTTGTCCAGCCACTGGCATAAGGGATCCACAGATTTGCAGTGCCCTTCACCCCTGCCTAGACCTGTGCGGGCCAATTCAACACCACATGCCCTCATTAGCATAAAACAACAGGACATACACTGGAAGCCCATTTTCAACTACAGCAGCTAAGGGGGAGCTGCAGACTCGTGACATCTGACACGCCCTGCCCATTAAGCAGGGACCTCACCCACCCACATCAGGGGCCTGAGGGCTGGTGGAACCACCCACTCCATCTACCACCCCATGACAGGGGTCTGAGAATAAGTGGTGCCTCCCAGTCCCTCCAGCCAACAGCACTGGCTGCCCGGTGACCGGCTGCAGTACCCTATGCACTACATGCTCTAGGGGACAGGGACATGCCCTCCACCCAGGCACCTGGGGGCAGCCGTCAGCCCCCTGCCTTGCTCTGCATATAGCCCTCTACTGCAGACAGATACCTGTGGCTGCTCTGAACACCTCTATGCAGCCCTGTCTGTCTAGGACTTTAGGTGAGAGCCTGCACCACACACTCGGTGACCAACGACCTGTACATCTATGCTGCATCTGCATAAGAAAAGTGAACAGACTCCTGGGCTCACACAACTAGTAGCTGCTCTAACCACCTGGAGACAGGACATGAGAGCTTCAAAGATGCCAATAACCAAAGTATTTCACACACCCAGCCTACTTAGGCATATCAAAACACAGCAAAACAAAAAGCTAAGACACAGTAAACAAACATACAATAAATAAATATAATAACTTATTGATGGCTCAGAGACAACAGTCAATATCAAATCATATAAAGAAGCAGGTCAAGATGGCTCCAGCAAGGGACCAAAATTAAGAACCAGGAAATCTTCCGGAGAAAGATAAGATCATGGAATTACCTGAGTTAGAATTCAAAAGACTAATATACAGAGCTCTCCAAGATATCAGGAAGGAGATCATGCAAAACTCAGACCAAGCCAAAGAACACGCAGACAAAGAAATAGAGGAATCCAGGAAAACAATACATGAACAAAATGACAAATTTAACAGGTTGCTAGAAACCATAGAGAGACAGCAACTGAAATCAAAAAGTTTAACAACAAAATTTCAGAATTAGACAATTCCGTACAAGGTCATAGAGCAGAATTGAGGCAATGGAAGTCAGAATTAGTGAGATTTAAGATAAATCTCTTGACATCAATTTATTTGAGGAAAAAAATCAGAAAAAAAATTTTAAAAAATGAAGAAAGCCTAGGAATTATGTGGGACACTATCAAGAGGAAAAACCTATGAGTGATTGGAGTATCAGAATGGAGGGGATAATAGAAAACACAGAGAGAATCATTGAAGATTTACTGGCAGAAAATATCCCTGTTATCATGAAAGATGAGAAGATATCTGTCAGGGATTGAATTGTGTCTCCCCAAAAAATGTGTCTATCAATTTGGCTGGGCCACAATTCCCAGAATTGTGTGGTTGTCCTCCATTTTGTGATTGTAATTTTATGTTAAAGAGGATTAGGGTGGGGTTGTAACACCACCTTTACCCTGCTCACATCTCTGATCCAATGTAAAAGGAGTTTCCCTGGGGTGTGGCCTGCACCACCTTTTATCTCTCAAGAGATAAAAGGAAAGGGAAGCAAGCTGAGAGGGGGGACCTCATAGCACCAAGAAAGAAGCACTGGGAGCAGAACACGTTCTTTGGACCTGAGGTTCTTGTGCAGAGATGCTCCTAGTCTGGGGAAGACTGATGATGACAAGGACCTTCCTCCAGAGCTGACAGAGAGAGAAAGCCTTCCCCTGGAGCTGACGCCCTGAATTTGGACTTCTAGCCTACTGGACTGCGAGAGAATGAACTTCTCTTTGTTAAAAGCCATCCACTTGTGGTATTCCTGTTAGAGTAGCACTAGATAACTAAGACAATATCTATCCAAGAAGCTCAATGAACCCCACACAAGATATATCCCAAAAGAAAGTAACCAAGGCATATCATAATCAAACTGATCAAAACCAGAGACAAAGATAGACTCTTGAGAGTGGCTAGGGATAAACGAAAAGTCACCTACAAAGGAGAACCAATAAAATTAAGCTCTCACTACTCAGCAGAAACCATGCGGGCAAGAAGGCAATGGGATGGCATATATAAAGTGTTGCAGGAAAAAAATTGTTAGCCATGAGTTATATATCCAGCAAAACGGTCTCTCAAATATGATGGCCAAATTAGGACTTTTCCAGATAAACAGAATTAAGCGAATTTGTAAAAACCAAACCAAAACTACAAGAAATATTAAAGGAAATACTCCAGTGAGAGAACTAACAATATTAGACAACAGCCCAAGACTAGAACACAGGACAGATCAACCAGTTATCAAACCAAATAGGGAAGTTTCAAAAATGAGTCAAAACTAAAAGACTAAAAATAGGGAACCAGAGATGTCAATATGTAAACGATGACGACAAGACAAAAAAGAGGGAATTAACAGTGTAGTCATACTGTTTCCATATGGAGAGGAAGTAAGACAATATCAAGAAATAAAAGATCGGGTTAAACTTAGAAAAATAAATTTTAAAGTAATCACAAAGGAAACTAACTAACTTAAAGAAAAACGACTCAGCACAAAAATTAAGTGGAACAAAGAAACTGTCAGCAACACATTAAAAAAAATACATATTTTGTTCTGTAAACCTTCATCTAAAGTGAGAATAGCAGCACAACTGAAAGAACGTAATTGACGTCACTGAATTGTACATGTAGAGATTTTTGAAATGGTGTATCTTTGGCTATGTGTATTCCCCCCCACAAAAAAAAAGCTCCTCCAAGGCCAAGAAGGGGGTGTGTTTACATGTCATGGGGTTGTTAACCAATGTCATAAAACAATACGTGCCCTGACTGTTTAATGAGAAAATATTTGTTCTGTAAACCTTCACCTAAAGTAAAATAAAAAAAAAAATACATCAAAATGACAGCAGTAAACTCATACCTATCAATAATTACACTGAATGTAAATGGACAAAAGGCACAAATAAAGAGAGAGTGGCAGAATGGATGAAAAAAACACGATCCATCTATATGTTGCCTACAAGAGACACACCTTAGACTCAAGAACACAAACAAACTAAAACTCAAAGGATGGAAAAAAATATATCAAACAAACAACAATCACAAAACAGCAGGAGTGGCAATATTTATCTCTGACAAAATAGACTTCAAAGCAAAATCCACCACATATAATGATTAAAGGGTCAATGCACCAGGAGGACATAACCATAATAAACATATATACACCCAACAGCAAGGCTCCAAAATACATAAAGCAAACTCTAACAGCATTTAAAAGAGAAATAGACAGCTTCACAGTAATAGTAGGAGACTTCAACACATCGTTTTCAGTGAAGGACAGAACATCTAGAAAGAAGCTCAATAAAGATATAGAAGATCTAATGCTGCAATCAATCAACTTGACCTCATAGACATATACAGAGCACTCCACCCAACAGCAGTCAAGTATACATTCTTTTCCAGTGCACATGGAACATTCTCCAGAACAGACTACATTTTAGGCCATAAAGCAAGCCTTAACAGAACCCAAAACATCAAAATATTACAAAGCAACTTTTCTGACCATAAAGCCATAAAAGTAGAAATCAATAACTGAAAAAGCAAGGGAAAAAAAATCAAATACATGGGAACTGAACAACACCTTGCTCAAAAACTACCGGGTTATAGAAGAAATCAAGGATGGAATAAAATTCATAGAATCAAATGAGAATGAAAACACATTTTACCAGAACCTTTGAGACACAGCAAAAGCAGTGCTTGGAGGTCAATTTAGAGCAAAAAATGCACACATCCAAAAAGAAGAAAGGGCCAAAATTAAAACATTAACCCTACAATTTGAACAAATAGACAGCAGCAAAAGAAGCCCTTAGCCACCAGAAGAAAGGAAATAATAAAGATTAGAGCAGAAATAAATGAAATATAGAATAGAAAAACAATTGAAAGACTCAACAAGACCAAAAGTTGGTTCTTTGAAAAGATCAACAAAATAGGTAAATCACTGGCCAAACTGACAAAAGAAAAACAAGAGAGGAAGCAAATAACCCAGATAAGATATGAGATGGGCGATATCACAACAGATCCAACTAAAATGGAAAGGATCGTAACAGAATACTATGAAAAACTGTACTCCTACAAATTTGAAAACCTAGAAGAAATGGACAAATTTCTAGAAACACACTACATACCTAAACTAACACAAACCAAGGGAGAAAAACTAAATAAACCTGTAACAAAAGAAGAGATTGAAGAGGCAATAAAAAAAACTCCCAACAAAAAAAAAAGCACTGGTCCAGATGACTTCACTGGAGAATTCTACCAAACTTTCAGAGAAGAGTTAACACCAGTACTACTAACGGTATTTCAGAGCACAGAAAAGGAAGGAATACTTCCAAACTCATTCTATTAAGCCAGCATAATCCTGATACCAAA
>NW_004444224.1:1540981-1542258 GCF_000243295.1 Trichechus manatus latirostris
AAGGCCCAAAGTCCGTTAAATAGGGGAAAAGATAGTCTCTAACAAATGGTGCTGGCATAACTGAATATCCACCTGCAAAAAAATGAAACAGGACCCATACCTCACATCATGTGCAAAAACTAACTCAAAATGGATCAAAGACCTAAATGTAAAATCAAAACGATAAAGATCAGGAAGAAAGAATAGGGACAACGCTAGGAACCCTAATACATGGCATAAGTAGTATACAAACCATAACTAACAATGCAAAAATACCAGAAGAGGAACTAGATAACTGGGAGCTCCTAAAAATCAAACAGTTACGCTCACCAAAAGACTTCACCGAAAGAGTAAAAAGAGAACCTACAGACTGGAAATAAACTTTTGGCTACGACATATCCGATAAGCGTCTAATCTCTTAAATCTGCAAGACACTGCAACACCTCAACAACAAAAAGACAGATAATCCAATTAAAAAATGGGCAAAGGATATCAACAGGTACTCCACCGAAGAAGATATTCAGGTGGCTAACAGATACATGAAGAAATGCTTGAGATCATTAACCATGCAAATCAAAACTACGATGAGATAGCATCTCACCCCAACAAGGCTGGTGCTAATCCAAGAAACACAAAATAATAAATGCTGGAGAGGTTGTGACTCTTCACTGGAACACTTATGCACTGCTGGTGGGATTGTAAAATGGTGCAACCACTTTGGAAAATGATTTGGCACTTCCTTAAAAATCTAGAAATAGAAATACCATATGATCTAGCAATCGCACTTCTAGAAATATAGGAGAAATAAGAGCTGTCACATAAATAGATATATGCATACCCACGTTCATTGCAGCATTGTTCACGATAGTAAAAAGATGGGAACAACCTAGGTGCCCATCAACAGACAAATGGATAAACAAATTATAGTACATACACACAATGGAATACTACATAATGCTAAAGAGCAATCATGAATCCGTGAAACATCTCACCACATGGATGAGTCAGGAGGGCATTATGCTGAGTGAAACTAGTAAGTCACAAAAGGACAAATATTGTATGAAGCCACTATTATAATAACTCAAGAAAAGCTTTAAACACAGAACAAAGCATTCTTTGATGTTTACAAGGGTGGAGAGGAAGAGAAAGGAGAGCTCACTAACTAGATAGTGGACAAGGATCAACTTTGGTGAAAGGAAGGACAGCATACAATACAGGGGAAGTCAGCACAACTGGACCAAAACAAAAGCTAAGAAGTTTCTTGGACATATTCAAACACCTTGAGGGACAGAGTAGCT
>NW_004444224.1:1544135-1545488 GCF_000243295.1 Trichechus manatus latirostris
TGTCTACTAATATGCTTTCTTAATTTCACTTTTATACTCATTGATGTTGTTGTTGGCTTCCGTTGAGTTGAACCCTGACTCATGACCCAATGGGATCATGATCCATAGGGTTTTCATTGTCTGATTTTCAGAAATAGATCATCAGGCCTTTCTTGCTAGCCTATCTTCTTCTGGAAGCTCCACTGAAACTTGTTCAGCACCTCAAGCACAGCTACCACCCGTCTGCCAGTGGAGGCTTGCATGTTGCTATGATGCATGGAAGGCGAGCGTTCTACCACTGAAACACCACTGCCCCCTACTAACGTTTTTATTACAGTTTTATCAACTGTTAGGTCAGCATATTACATTGTAAAACAATATTGAAAGGTGCTACTTCGGGAGAATTTGCTGGAGGAATTGTGGGAGAGCACAGGGGTTAAGAGCTCAGCTGCTAACCAAAAGGTCAGCAGTTCAAATCTACCAGCTGCTCCTTGGAAACTCTATGGGGCAGCTCTACTCTGTCCTATAGGGTTGCTATGGATTGGAATCGACTCCAAGGAAACGGGTTTGGTTTTTGGTTTGGTTAGTGCAGCGGAAGTTCAGTGCTCCCTGCGCCTGCCTCTTCTTTCCCCCAGCTACACTTCCATCTCAGGCTGTGACCAGAAGCACCTCCACATTTACACCAGTGAGAACTTTCCAGCAGTCAGAGCTCATTAAAGATGGAGTAGGTTACCACAAGGAATGGTGAACTTCCTGACCCAGGATGTGGTCGGAAAGTGGCTGGAGAACCACCTGGCAGGATGATGTGACAGGGAATCTGGTGTGAAGTAGTGGTTAGACCTATCCCGCAGGGTTTCTCCTGATGTTGAGATGGTTCCATGGATCCATGGTGCACTCAGTATGAGTTGTAGTTCAGATGGGGGTGAGATTCGTGTGTTGCTTTCAGGGAAGGCTTCCAGGGGGCCATTTGAATGGGCAGGACACAGACAGGCAATAATTGCTTAAGCTTGGCAGGCAAGGCAAATGACAACTCTGCATCCTGAGGACAGCACCAAGCATAGGCCCCAAGGAAGTAGCCTTGACCCCAAGGAAGTAGAAAGCGCTGAGGGCCAGACATGTAAGATATCTTTTTGCCTGAGGGTTGAGGTCCCCAAGGGAGCAAGTTTCAGGAAGTCAGGGGGTGTCACCTGATCAAAGCTTTCAGTTTTGTCTTAATCCCAGCTCTGCTATGTCCTAGATGGGAAATCTTGGGCAAGCAGCTACATCTGGTTGAGCCTCACTTTTCTCATTAGTCAAGTGGAGATACACCTGCTTTGCAGGGTTTCGGGGCATTAAGTAGAGTTATAAAGCACCTAGACTAGGTCTGGCGCCCTG
>NW_004444224.1:1546174-1547647 GCF_000243295.1 Trichechus manatus latirostris
CTCAGGGGTCCCGCCCGCCTTGTCTCTCCTTCTCTTGGCTCCAATTGGCCGCCGCGGGAGGGGGATTGGCGGTTTCCAGGGTAACGGGAGGCGCTCGGGGCATCCGAGGCGGGGAGGCGGGTCCGCCCCCTATTGTGTAGCTGGAAGAGTGGAGCTGAGCGGTGCGGAGCAGGTGAGGGCGGGGGCGTTCTGGGGGGAATAGAAGTGGGGGTGCGATGGAGAACAGTGCTGGAGTTATGGGGGGACAGGACAAAGCAGGGAGTTGCGGAGAGAAGTGGAATTCTTTGGCGAGCAGAACTAGAGGAGTTCTGTGAAGTGGAATTCTTGGTATGTGCCGCGGCCGGGGGTGGGGGGGTGGGGGGCGGGTGGGTCCCGCAGAAGGGGAGTTCTGGAGTTAAAGTTGGGGAGTTCTTGGTGGGTTCCAAAAGAAAAGAGAAGTTCCAGGGGTCCGTGAATACGAGGGAGAAGCAAATTGTTGAGGTGGGGTGCCGGAGTGTGTGGTGGGCTGAGGCAGGAGAATCCCAGGGAGGAGAGGATGGGAGGAGGGGGAGAAGTGGGAGGGGGATTCTGGAAGAGATACTAAGGGAGCTTTTGGGGGTGCAGAGGACCTGGTGCAATTGGAGATCAGGTGTGAGAAACTGGAATTTTGGGGGGACTGGGAGAAATAAGGATACTTGGGATCGGAGCACTGGGAGAATGACGGAGTGCTGGGTGGGGGGACTAGGAAGGTGTGGAAATGGTGGGGGTGCAGAGGAGTTGGAAAGATCTCAGGAAAAACAGGAATACTAGGGGTAAGCTAGGAGAGAACCTGGGGCACCTATAGGCTTGGGAAAAGATATTTTAGGGAAATATGAGGGGCTGGCTCGGGGTGGTGGGAGGCGGGGGGAATGGTTGCTGGTGATTTGCTAGGAGTTAGACATACTGGGGATTAATTAGAGGCAGGGATCAGGCTTAGAGCCCTGGAGGTGGTTTTGCAGCCAGTCCAGTGAGATGAGGCCGAGGGCTGGGTGGAGGCCCCAGAGCAGAGTCCAGTTGGATTTGCCAGGCCCAAGACAGGGCTCCCCTCACCCCCAGTCCACTGTGACTGTGCTAGTACCTCTGGGGCTGCGGCTAACAAGAGTTCCTCCCCTCCATGCCCCAAGGCTCCTTTCTACACCCTAGGGACTCCCAGGCTTTTGGGTTTGTCATGGACCATGCCCCCCGGGGTTGGTGAAGGGAGGGCCTGGAAAACCTGGAGCTCCAAGGATACTGGAGGGGAGTGAGCGGGAGGAATTGGGCGAGGCACGTGGGCCATGGTGCCTGGCAGAGGGAAGGCTGCCTGGCAGCATCCTGAAGGGGAAGTGGTGCCAACTGCCTGATGTGGGACCTGCCCAGACCTGGAGGATGCTGCCTGGGCCCCTGTACCAGCAGGTGGGGAGGCAGCTCCTCCTCCCCTGAGAGTCTGACTCACTCACTGCTATAGCAAGAGCCCTG
>NW_004444224.1:1548650-1575302 GCF_000243295.1 Trichechus manatus latirostris
CCACCCACCATGCAGGTCGAGGGAAGCCTGAGGTGGTGTCAGTGGTGGGCCGGGCTGGGGAGAGCACCGTGCTGGGCTGTGACCTCCTGCCCCCAGCCGGCCGGCCCCCGCTGCACGTCATTGAGTGGCTCCGCTTCGGATTCCTGCTTCCCATCTTCATCCAGTTCGGCCTCTACTCTCCCCGCGTTGACCCTGAATACATTGGTAAGAGTTAGCCTTGGTGGGGGGCTGGGGGGGGATAGGGAGACAGCACCAACAAAGGGGATCTGGGAAGGGTGGGAGCAAGACTCCTTCCTAACTGCCCTGTCTCTGTCCCAACCTCATCCCACTCCCCTGCCTCCATGCAGCTTAGTGAGCTGTGCCTCTGCTTCCCAGCAGTGTTTATTCATGGACTGATTCATTCATTTACACACATACACCAGCGGTATAGCTGTGCCATTTAGAACTCCACGCGGTCCGTTCCAGAGGGGATGCTGCAGCGCTATTCCAGCCTAATTCTCTAGTCCCTCTTTCTAGATATCATCACGAAACCTTCCAGACACCATCCTGATTTTCTCTAGTCCCCCCACTTGGCCCTATCCTGGTTTCCGGTTTGCTAGCTGTTCACCACACCGCACCCTGCCCCGACCCAGTGTCTTAAATGCTAGTTCAGGGGATCCTAGGCTTGCTCAGGAGTGGGCCAGTGGGGTGACAGGGTGGGTGTCCCTTTGGTTTCTCCGGTAGTGGCTCAGCCTGATTCTGAGTACAGAAGAGCAGATGCATTGGGGGGTGGGCTAGAGAGGGCCAGGCCCCCTAAAGATCAGTGAATGAACTGGACTGGGCTGGGCTGCTGCTGCCGGTGGGTCCTGCGTGGGTCTTAAGATAGTGCACAGGCATCCCGGGAGGCCTTGTGCTGTGCCGCAGCTGACTCCCTAGAATGGCTCTGCTTCCCCCTAATCCTGGCTGCAGCCTTAATCGGAGTGGTTCAGTGCTGGGCCAGGGCAGGCAGGTCTCAGAGGGCGGCATGCGGGGAGGTCTTGAGGATGTGTCTGGGCTGCCGTGGCATCGAGCTTGTGCTTTGCACAAGCGAGAGTCTAGGCAAGGCCACCTGGGAGGATGTCGATGGGGGACAGCACCCCCACCTTTTGTCTCTTCAGTTTGAATCCTGGAAGAGGCCCTGCGATTGGCTGAACTCTCGGCTCAGGGCGGGCTCAGCAGGTGCCGGAGAAGGGAAGAGTTTATTTTCAAACTGGGGGCGGTTGCTGGCAAACAGCCTGGTGGAAGTATGTGTGTCTACACCAGCCCCGTGGGAATTGATGAGAGCAGGGCCCCAGTCAGGACAGGAGGGGAAAATACCTCCCTCCCTCCCTCCGCGCCTGCCCGGCCAGGAGGGGTTTGGGCTGTTGGGAGGAGGCTGGACAAATTCAGAATGTAGCCCTGACTAAGGGCAAGGGGAGGTGGAGGAGAGGAGAGAGGGCTTTCCGGAGATGGAGCAGAGGTATAAATGAAACTCTTCTCCTTCCCTCTGCCCTGTCTTGAGGTCTCCCTGGCATGCAGGCCACTGGATGGTGGACACTTTGCCTACCTGTGGGTCATCTTTCGCCTCTGTTCTTTTGAGCACCAAGGGCCGTGAGCAGTAACCCCTGAGGCTTTCTTTGGACCCCTACCCTTTATTCTCATCCCCACCCCCAGTCTGGGCCTCCTGGTCAGGCCAGAGCTGGTCTAGGGAGTCAGGACTCACAAGAGAGGCCCCTGAGCCCATTAACCTTTTTTCTGCCTCTCAGTCTGGAAGGGGCCTCTCCGCCTTTGTGTAGGGGACTCCGAACTGCCGTTGCTAAGCAACAGGAGGTAGAGGTTGCAGCGGACAATGCTGTACTGTCATAAATCCTCTGGGCAAGTGAGCGGGAGATGGGCCTGGGACTGTGCGTGAGGCTGGTGGCCTAGAATGTGTGAGGGACCAGTGAGAGAGACCTTTTGGAGTTTAGGGGCTATACTGAAGGGGATGGTTCCAATCTTCATGGGCTCTTGAATCCATCCTGCAGAGGAGACTGAATTTGTAGAATAGTACAAAAGTAGTACAATACAATATAAAACAAGATATGACTATATACTAGCACTAAGTTAACCATACCCCGTTGCCATTGAATCGATTCCAACTCTTGGTGACCCCATGTGTTAACAGAGTAGAACTGCTCCATAGGGTTTTCTTGGCTGGAATCTTAATGGAAGCAGATCCTCAGGGCTTTCTTCTGTGGAACCACTGGGTGGGTTCAAACCACCAAACTTTCGGTTAGTAGATGAGTGCAAACCGCTTAACTACTACACGTAAGGTACTCAGCCCAGAGCCTAGTACAGAGTGCTTGGTCAACAGTGACAGCTAGGTGGTTGGTCTGCACTGTGACACAGTTATCCAGAGGAAAGAGAGGCTAGGTTCACACTGCACCAGCTCTCCTGGTGTGGGGCTTAGACCAACTCTTCTGACCCATGTCATGGGCCTCTGCTCTTTGACTTTTGTGCTGCGTTATTTGGGAGTCTCAAGAGGCCCCACACAGTAGAAAGGAAGTGAATCTTCTTTCAGTCCTGAGTTGTTTGACAAAAATCCAGTATCTCATTTTCCCCTTTAGGGCTCCATGTAGGAATCTCCCCTTACTACCCTTTGCCCTTCAAAGCCCTCTGCGTAATCGCGTCTTCCCAGAAGCCTTCCCTACGCCTCTTGCTTCACAGACTCTTGGAATGCTGGGCATAGTCAGCGCCATGTGCGTATGTGCGCTTGCACATGTGAACATAACAGTGGGTGACCTGCCTTCTGAGAACTTGAGAGAACAGACTGTGTCTCCTATTTCCCTTACATATCGTTTCATGCGGGGAGATCTAAAGAACATCAGGATCTGGCCCTGCGGGTGGAAGGTGGGCCTCCAGGAGGTGGGCCCAGGACTCTGGAGGACTCAGGACTGCCTGCCCCTGGCTGTCTTCCTGTTCATCCATAACGCTACCAGTTGCCATGGAGTCAATTCTGCCTCAGGGCGACCCCATGTGTTGCAGAGTAGAACTGCACTCCATGGGGTTTTCAATAGCTGTGATCTTTTGGAAGGAGACCACAAAGCCTTTCTTCCAAGGCGCCTCTGGGGGGATTCCAACTGCCAACCTTTTGGCTAGTAGCCGAGTGCTTAACCATTTGCACCACCCAGAGATCCTATCTACAGGTCTAGAAATCCATATCTCACAGAAAAGTTAGGACATGCAGTATGCTTCATCGGATATTTTGGTTAACGGCCATTTGGAACTACTACACATCAGCTACGAACATCTCCTGAGTGATAGTACACTGTGCTCAGTGCTGAGATTGTACTGACATCAACTGAGCTTAACACCAGTGTCCAGTGAAAACATACTGCTTCTCGAGAAAGAAAGGCTGGCTTTGTGCCTTGCTAGCCATGTGGGCTTAGAAAGAAACTTAATACCTGTTCCTTTGTCTACAAAGGAATTCTTGTGAGGATTAAATATGGTGACGATGCCTAATATTGCATGGCTCGTTTTCAGAGTTCATTCTCCCTTCCCTCTTCTTCCTGCTTTGTAGAGCTAGATGGTCACCATATTGAAAAGTCACTATCCTATGGGTCTTAGAAGAGGTTGCAGTCTGGGGTCTGCAGCACTAGGTGGCAAAGCAGATGAGGGTTACGGAGGAATCCCACTGATGGAAGTGTGTGATTGTGTTAAATATTTACCTGCTAGGCCTATGGTTATCTTCTGGGTGGGGATTTAAATACCTCGCCCTTTAAGCAGGTCCACCCATCCTAGAGAATCCACACCCGTGGAATGCATTCTGAAAGAGATAAGTCCCTTGCCTGAGATCGCAAATTAGCCTCAAGTTGATCATTCCCCTCTCCTTCCCTGGCATTAGAGGCACCACAGGCTTCCATTATAATTCAGAAAGATCACCCTACAGAGAGAGTGGAAGCAGATGGGAGGGGTGAGTGCAGTAGCAGCTTCAGAATTTCTAGTATTAGGAACGGCTTAGGGCCGCAGTCTGGTTGGCTGGGATGGACACGCTGCTAAGGGACTTGGCTTGGAGCTGCATTTGCATGCCCCATCAGATTTAGAGAATGTCATTTGTCCCTATCAAAGGTCAGGGTGGGAGTGGGCAACTGATGAATGTAGATAGGGGAGAGGCTGGAGGCAGGGAGACCTATGACTAGGCTGTTGGAGTAACCCAGATGAGCGATACCTATAGGTCTACACTAAGGTGAAGCTGGTTGAGAAGGGGAAATTTATGTAGAAGGTAGAATTTAAATAAAGTTCTACTCTCCACATATGGGGCCACCATGAGTTGGAATGGACTTGGTGGCCGCTGACAACAACAATTAACAAGTAGACGCGGGGATAAGGGTGAGAGGTGTCTAGGTGATACGTTTCTGGTAGGGTGAGTTGATGCATGGTAGTGCAGCGAACTCGGAGAGGGTGGGGGAGAGAGGAGAGATGACGTGTTATCAGATGAGGGATAGGGTTCTGATTACAAATCCCGAGCTCATTTGTTTGTTCAGCAGCCCTTGTTTGAGCACCTGCTGATGCCAGGCACCATGCTGGATGCCTTCCCTGCATTCTCTCCCCCCTCCACCCCGCCCACATTTTTTGTGCTTTATCATATTGAAGATGAAGAAACCGAAGTTGAGAGAAAGGTTAAGTAGCTTTCCCAAAGGAGCACACAGCAGAGCTGGAACCGTGTCTAGGTCTTTCTGGCTCCCAAGTGTTTGCTGGAACCCCTGGTGGTGTAGTGGTTAAGTGCTACAGCTGCAAACCAAAAGGTCAGCAGTTCAAATCCACCAGGTGCTTCTTGGAAAGTCTGTGGAGAAGTTCTACCCTGTCCTATAGGGTCACTATGAGTCAGAATCGACTCCACAGCAACTGGGTTGGTTTTTTTGGTTTAAGTATGTGCCTCTCTCACTCGCCTGCCCGGCCAGGGACCCCTGAATCTGTCTGGGGTGTAGGCCTCTGTTAGGGGAGGGTGTGGAGGAGATTTGGGTGGCACTGTCCATCTGAGCCTGGCTGTGTGGTGTGGGTGTTGACTAAGGGTGCGGATGAGGTGTCTGCTTGGGCTGTGGCTGTGTGGCTTTATGTGGTCAGTCAGCTGGAGCCTGCAGGCCTGGAGCGTGGAAGGGCTGGGAGATGAGGCTGCTGACTTTGCTGCCTGGCCGGGCTGGACTCTGGCCACCCTAAGGCGCTTAGGCTGCTGATAATAGCCCTGAGGGATTAGAGGCTTTGGGGCCTGCTAGGGCCGCAAACTTGGCTGAGGTTTCCAGTGACAGAGTCCTCTGGTGGGAGAAGGACTCCTGGGAGCCCATACCTTCCCTTACAAAAGAACTCCAGAGTCGGGGGGCAGCCAACAGCCCTGGAAGGTGGGTATAGTTCAGTGGAACTCTCTACCATCTGGGTTTCTGTTTGTCTACACTGGGCCCACTGTGCTGAAAGACAGGGGTGGTCAGAGGGGCTGCACCCAGGGACCTGCCCCCAGTGGCCCCAGCCCTATCTGTGCCTCTTTGGACCCCACTTTAGGTAACTGTGGGAGAATGACCAATGTGGCCAGGGGTTTGGGGCTACCAGGAGGTCTCGTCATCATCCCTGATTCAGGACTCCTCCCCCAGGGCGGGTCCGGCTGCAGAAAGGGGCGTCACTCCAGATTGAGGGGCTCCGGGCAGAAGACCAGGGCTGGTACCAGTGCCGCGTGCTCTTCCTGGACCAGCACCGCCCCGAAGACGACTTTGCTAACGGCTCCTGGGTGCACCTCACAGTCAATTGTATGAAGCTGGGGTGCAGGTGGTGGAGAATGGGAATGAGGGGGAGAAAGGGGAAGAGAAAGTTCTCTTTCCATCCACACGCAATTCCAGTGCCCCACCCTTCCTGGCAGGCCTGTTTCCATGCTCGCTTTTTACATCCTGCCTTTTCAGTTCTTCAAATCTAAATCCAATCAGCCTTCTAGGCTCCAGGCTCTGGGTCAGGAGCTTCCCTTTCTTTCCCCTCTCTGTCCTACTCCTGCTTTCCTTGCCCTAAGAGGGTAATTAGGGGGTGAAGTTGGGCCCTGAGTGAACCATAGCTCACATACCTATTTACCCAGTACTTCATTAATTCTCTCTCAACCCTAAGAAGGAGAGGGGTCATAATTATTCCCATTTCAAAGATGAGGAGACTGAGGCATGGAAAGGCTAGGTCATGCCACTGATGAGTGCCAGAGCAGAGCCTAGATCCTGGCCTCCTGACTTCCAGAACAGTGCTCTCCTGAGGGCACCTAGCTTTCCACCTTGCTCTGAACACCCAGCCTAGGTTCACCCCTAGCGCGGCAGGCCACTGTGTGGGCACAGGCTGGCTCTGGGTGCAGCAGACAGGGTGGCTCTGGGCTGGAGTTCCTGTGAAGCTGGGCAGGCTGAGCTGAGGCTGAGTGGTCTGTCTCCCTGGCCCTCCGACATGCTCTCTGGGCTGATAGCCCCTCTTGGCAGCCCCTCACGCCTCTCTCTCCGCAGCACCCCCTCAATTCCAGGAGACTCCTCCCCCAGTCCTGGAAGTGCGGGAACTGGAACCTGTGACCCTGCGTTGTGTGGCCCGCGGGAGCCCCCAGCCTCGAGTGACTTGGAAGCTCCGCGGACAGGACCTTGGCCAGGGCCAGGTGCACTTGGGCCAGACAGAGGCAAGGGACAGATGGGGCCTGGGAGCGGGGCTGGAGGGCCGCGGGGCCAAACGGCAGGTTGGGAGACCGATCCGCTGAGGAGGGGCCGCACCTTGGCTTTCCCGAGCCTGGGTTGCTCCCGCCCTCTGCTGGCCAGGCTCGGAGGCACAGCGTCTGAGGCCAGTAGGAAGTGACAGTACTAACTCCTTCCCCAGGTGCGGAATGGGACGCTGTGGATCCGGCGGGCAGAGCGGGGCAGCTCTGGGGTCTACACCTGCCAAGCCTCCAGCACCGAGGGCAGTGCTACCCACGCCACCCAGCTGCTGGTGCAAGGTGCTCTGTAGGGGGAGGGCTGGAAGCCAGGGTCACGTGTGTGAGAGAGGACTGTGACCAGTGGCGGGGGTGGGGGTGGGGTGGAGCCCAAAGCAAGTGTGGGGAGGAGACTTTGGCCTGAGGGTAGGGGCCTGTGGAGAGTGAGGGAGCTCCCAACGCAGGCTGTTGCTCTAAAACTCATTGCCGTCAAGTGGATTCCGACTCATAGTGACCCCATAGGGCAGAATAGAACTGCCCCCTAGGGTTTCCAAGGAGTGGCTGGTAGATTCGAACTGCTGACCTTTTGGTTAGAAGCCCATCTCTTAACCACTATGCCACCAGGGCTCCGTTGCTCTAAAACCAGCATCTTAATTTTAAAAGAATCAGTAAATGCATGAATAGATAGTGTCCCGCAGTGTGGTGTAGTGGAAAGGGCATAAATGCCGATGTTAAAACTTCTGACCGTCAGCCTTTTAACCTCCCCGAGCCCGTTTCCTTATTTATATTAATGGCTTCACACGTACATCTCAGACTGTTACAAGGACTTAATTAGCTAACTACCAAGCACCAGCTGCCGTTGAGTTGATTCCAACTCATAGCGACCCTATAGAACAGGGAAGAACTACCCCATAGGGTTTACAAGGAGCACCTGGTGGATTCGAACTGCTAACCTTTTGGTTAGCAGCTGTAGCTCTTAACCACTATGCCACCAGGGTTTCCAACTACTAGCAGAGTGATTGGCATATAGTAATTCCCAGCCAAGACCTCCTTTTTAGGAGGAAAGCTGAGGAGTATAATGCCCAGACTCTGCCTTCATAGGGTGTATTATCTACGTGGGGGTAGACAGAAGACTAATCCGTGAAACAGAGAAGCGTTGCTCTCTGTGGCACTGTGGGAAAGGCAGGGTGTTATAATGGTTAAGAGCAGCCTCTAGCATCAGGAAGGCCTGAATATGAATCTTGCCTTTCTTACTCACCTTGGCCAAGTCCCTCTGCCTTTGAGTCTTAATTGCTTCATGTATAAAATAGGGAAAGTAATTCCTACCACGAAATGCTCTTGTGAGGATTGAGTTGAAGCAAGTACGGTGCTCAGCAGAGTGCCTGGCACACAGTAGGTGCCCTATACTTGCCAGCTCCTGTTATTACCTCGCCCAGAGTCAGAGGTTGCTGCAGCGTCTTGGGGTGACATACTGGGTACCCGGATGAGGGTAAGAGACGGAGTGGTTGAAGACTTGACAGATGGGAGATATTAAGGGTAACAGCAGAGAGTTAAAACGGACCCTCACTCCTCTCCCCCCGCACCAACAGTTTCTAGGTGGGAAAACGAGGTGAAAGGGATTGCCCCTGGTGGAATGGAAGGGGAGCTGGTCTCGGGACAACATAACTTTTCCTACACCCAGGAGGAAGGTCCTCCTGCAATTCCCCAAGGCTCTGCAACCACCAGCCCCGTACTCCAGAGGGCAGAGCTGAGAGGACTGTGAGCTGAAGCCGCCTCCCTTCCCGTGTGCTCCCCCCCAGGGCCGCCGGTTATTGTGGTGCCCCCCAAGAACAGAACCGTCAACGCCTCCCAGGATGTTTCTTTGGCCTGCCAGGCTGAGGCCTACCCAGCAAACCTCACCTATACCTGGTTCCAGGACAGCATCAATGTCTTCCACATCAGGTGGGGCTCGGGTTGGGAGGTGTGGGTGGGGAATTGGTGGACAGTTTATAAGGAGCCCTATGGCAGCGTCTGGACCCCTCCCCACACATGCCATATTGCAGCCGCCTGCAGGACCGGGTGCGGATTCTGGTGGATGGGAGCCTGTGGCTGCAAGCAGCCCAGCCTGATGATGCTGGCCGCTACACCTGTGTGCCCAGCAATGGCCTCCTGCACCCGCCCTCAGCCTCTGCCTACCTCACCGTGCTCTGTAAGCCTGACCCAGCTGCTTCCCCAGCCTCCATCTCTCCCCTGGGCCAGGCCAGCCCAACATGCCACTCTTTCCCCCCAAGACCCAGCCCAGGTGACGTCGATGCCGCCTGAGACACCCCTGCCTGTAGGCATGCGGGGGGTGATCCGGTGTCCTGTTCGTGCCAGTCCCCCACTGCTCTTTGTCAGCTGGACCAAGGATGGCCAGGCCCTGCAGCTGGACAAGGTACAAGCTTGGGGCAGGGGGAAAGAATGGCTTAGCTTGATGGTGTTCTGCTCAGGAGGACGGCTGGGGTGGAGTTAGCTTGGTTTAATTCAGTGATTATGGAACATGCAGTTCCTACCAGGTGCTGTGCAGGGTGTCGAGTGAGAAAGGGTACAGCCTAAAGGGGGTAGGACAGTGTTCTTAGTGCTACTATAACAGAAATGCCACAAGTGGGTGGATTTAATGGAGCCCTGGTGGTGCAGTGGTTAAGTGTTCGGCTGCTAACCAAAAGAAAGGTTGGCAGTTCGAATCCACCAGCCACTCCTTGAAAACCCCATGGGGCAGTTCTACTCTGTCCTATATGGTCACTAGGAGTCAGAATCCACTCGACAGCAATGGGTTTGTTTGTTTTTTTTTGTAGGGGGTAGCTTTAAAAAACAAATTTATTTTCTCAGAGCTTAGGAGTCTGAATTCAGGGTACTGGCTCTAGGGGAAGGCTCTGTTTCTGCTGGCTCTGAGGGAAGGTCTTTGTCTCTTCAATTTCTATTCCTTGGTTCCTTGGTGATCTCCATGTGGTGTGCCATCTATCTTCCCCCATCCGTGCTTGCTTGCTTGCTTCTGTGCCTAACCTGTTCTTTTTCTATCTCAAAGGTGATTGGTTTAAGACATATCCTACACGAATTATGGCCTCATTAATATAATATAGAAACCCTATTGCCAAATGGGATTACATCCACAGGTATAGGGTTTCAGATTTACAACACATATTTTTGAGGGACACAGTTCAATCCATAACAGACAGCAACATAGATGTTCTGCTAGAAGGGCTGGGATGGAGAAAGTGTCTTCCTCTTAGGCTGGCTGAGGATAGATCAGCAACAGCTTCTGGGACTTTGAAGATGGGCCTTGAAGGATGGACAGGCATTCCAAGCAGAATCAAGGGCCCAGAGGCAGGAAAGAGTATAGTGTGTTTATACTGTGAATAATGAGTCCTCCAGTTTGGTGGGAGCAGCAGTGCCTGTAGGGACATGAACGGTGCAGTGAAAGCTAGAAAGACAGGTTGGGGCCAAAAGGAAGAACTGTAGATGCCAAGTTAATATGACCTCATTGCAAGGCAAACTGGAATCTTTTATTTGTCTGCAGAGACTATAAATTCCTTGAGGGTTAGGACTGCATCTTTTAATCATAGTGTCCCCAGGGCTTCTGCAATAGTGGTACTCAATAAATTTCTGTTGAATGTTTAAAAAAAAAAAAAGTCTAAAGGCATCTGGATCACGTGAAGTGTTTTGAGCGATGGTGTGATACCATCAGAGCTGTGATTAGGAGTTGAGCGTGTCCGCTAGAATGTCGAGGGGGAGACGCTAGACACAGGGAGAGAAGCTCAGAGGCTGTTGAAATGGACCAGGTGAGAGGTTATGAAATCTGAGTTAGAGGGAAGGAGGGAAGACATGGAGATGGATGGGCCCTCATGCCTGGACAAAAGGAACTTCCCAGAATGACAGACTTGACAAGTGTTTAGATAGAGGGAGGGGGGGAGGGAGGGAGGGTGAGGAGCCAAATTTTAATGGGGAGGGTGGAGGGCATCTTTAATAGAAATACAGAAGCCAGGAAAAGGAACTGGTTTGGAGTGAAAAGGAGTCCCCAGGCAGTGCAGACACTTAAGTGCTTAGCTGCTAACTGAAAGGTTGGAGGTTCAAGTTCACCCAGAGGTGCCTTAAAAGAAAGGCCTGGCGATCTGCTCCTGAAAAAATCAGCCATTGAAAACCCTGTGGGGACAGTTCTACTCTGACACAGATGGAGTCGTCAGGTATTGGGGCGGACTAGACAGCAACTGGTTAACTGGCTGGGGTGGAAAATGCTGAATTTAGTTGTGGAATGCTGGGAGGACAGCTAGGTGAGGTCCCAGCAGGCAGCAAACCCCAGGGGCTCCATTCCAGCTTTAGGAGGTGCCATTTACACTGTATTTTCTGTGAGTGGCGCCCCCTGGAGTTTGTAGTCACAGCTGCCACGTTCGTTTATAGTGGTCCGTCTGCAGGAAAGAGAAACGAGGCACTGGAATTGAGAGAGCGGTCACGCCTAGGGATACTTGTGGAGACCTCTCATACGGTCTCTGTCCCCTCTGTTGCCTCTCCCATCTCGGTCTTGCCTCTCCTGAGTTTCTTCCTCTTCTTGTCATCTCTTCTTCCCCCCAGTTTCCCGGCTGGTCCCAGGGCACGGAAGGCTCATTGATCATTGCCCTGGGGAATGAGGATGCCCTGGGAGAATACTCCTGCACCCCTTACAACAGTCTCGGTACTGCAGGGCCCTCCCCAGTGACCCGCGTGCTGCTCAAGGTGAGGCCCAGGGTGGCCCAGGGGCCCACAGGAGAAGTGCGTCAGGTGGTTGAAGAAGCATACCTCACTGCTGAGCCAGGCTGACAGAGCGGGCCATCCCGCTGTATGGGGAGGGGCTCCTAAGTCTCCGGCTTCCCCATGATGGCCACAGGAGCAGCTGTTAGATGCCATCCACAGAGATTTTTGCGGAGATGGTGCTGGGGAGGTGGGACATCAGGCACATGACATATCCACAAAGAACAAGGATAGAAATGGTCCCTCCCCACCCTGACTCTCACCAGCCTTGGCCATGCTGCTTCCCTCTCTGGAGCTCTAGGGAGAAAAGGATGGAAAGCAAGGGGGTGGAGAGTGGGTAAAAGGGTGTTCTATAGAGGTTTAGATATCTCCAGAGAGACCCACCCCAGCCACCAGTCCTTGTTCTATCCCAATATTTCCCTCCAGCCCTACCCGTTATAGCTAGAAATTGAGAGCTGGAGAAAGAATGAGATAGAGTGAGACATATGGTGTGACAGGGAGCCCTGGGGAGGAGGAATAACCAGCCTTAATGTAAGAGAGGGTAAGAGAGCCCCCTCCCAATGCCAGACCTGGCTTGCAGGCTCCGCCAGCTTTTATAGAACGGCCCAAGGAAGAATATTTCCAGGAAGTAGGGCGGGAGCTACTCATCCCCTGCTCTGCCCAAGGAGACCCTCCTCCATCTATCTCTTGGGCCAAGGTAAGGTTCCTGACCCTGCTCTGCCTGTATTCGTGCCCACTACACCCCTGCCTCTGCATCCCCCTGGGCCATTGTGGGGAAGGAGGATGCGGGGAAGAGAGGGCTGTTGGAGGCAGAGTGGGAGGAAGCTGGAGCTGCCCAGAGGGACAAGTGGCGCCCTTGGTGAGGGGTGGCTGCATGTGTCCTCAGGGCTGACCCGTGGTTCTGTAGGTGGGCCGGGGGCTGCGGGGCCAGGGCCAGGTGAACAGCAACAGCAGCCTGATCCTGCGGCCACTGACCAAGGAGGCCCATGGGCGCTGGGAGTGCAGTGCCAATAATGCTGTCGCCCGAGTGGCCACCTACACGAATGTCTACGTGCTGGGTTAGTGGCTGGAAAGCGGGAGGAGGGGCTGGAGGAAACCATGGGGGAATCATCTTTGGAGGCCCATGTTGGGGAACGCCTGGGATGATGGGTGGAGGGAAGAGGCCTTGAAGCTCCCCTTAGCTCTTCACCTTCCCTTGGGGCCCTGACCACCATCCCTCACTCCATTCTCCCCTCCCCAGGCACCAGCCCCCACGTCGTCACCAATGTGTCGGTGGTGCCTTTGTCCAAGGGTGTCAATATCTCCTGGGAGCCTGGCTTTGATGGTGGCTATCTGCAGAGATTCAGTGTCTGGTACACCCCACTGTGAGTGCCCCTACCATCACTGTACACCAGCCTCACCCCCTCTCCTCTCCACTGAGTCTGTCTGGCCCTCTGGGCCTTTTCCTATCCCTCTATCCCTGGTCCTGCCCCAACTCTGCTGCCCTGTTTCCAGAGAATCTTAGGTGTTCAGGACCCAAGTCCTGAGACCTGGATGGTTGACAGTTGGGGAGGGGCGAAAATCAGCTTTCTGGACCCCCAATCTTCCTGGTCTTCCTAGCTCCTGAGGTGCCTCCCATTTCCTCATGGCTCCCAGGTCCAAGCGTCCTGACCGAGTCCACCATGACTGGGTGTCCCTGGCAGTGCCTGTGGGGGCTGCTCACCTCCTAGTACCAGGGCTGCAGCCCCACACCCAATACCAGTTCAGCATCCTAGCTCAGAACAAGCTGGGGAGTGGGCCCTTCAGCGAGATCGTCTTATCTGCCCCAGAAGGTGAGACCTCTTACTCCAGAGCAGCAGAGACAAGGGCGGGGAAGGGCTGGTGGGAGGGCCCAGAGGTAGGAGGACCTGGATGGGAAAGGCGAAAGGGTGCTGGGCAGCTCGGGGTCCAGAGGGGCTTGTGGGTGATGATTTGAGCTTGTCTTTAGGGGCTTTGGGAGAATAGTTGGGTACTGGGGGCTGTGGAAGGCCAGGGACGAAGATGAGGAAGGCCAGGGAGAAGGATGAGGGACTGGGGATCCCATCTCTGACCTGCCTGTCTGTCCCCATCAGGGCTTCCCACCACACCAGCTACCCCCAGTCTTCCCCCGACAGAGATGCTTCCTCCCCTGTCCCCTCCCCGAGGTCTGGTGGCAGTGAGGACACCCCGGGGAGTACTCCTGCATTGGGACCCCCCAGAACTGGTCCCCAAGAGGCTGGATGGCTATGTACTGGAGGGCCGGCAAGGCACCCAGGGCTGGGAGGTGCTGGACGGGGCCGTGGGAGGCACAGATATGCAGCTGCTGGTGCCAGGGCTCATCAAGGTATAATGGCGACACAGTGGGGGCGGGGGGGGGGGTCCTCCCAGCACTCTTCAGCCCCGGTTCCATTCCCTGGTGTTTCCTGGGGTGATAGTCTCAACCTGATTTGACCATCTTCACCTCCTGCTCCCTACCTCACCCTTACCCCCAACTTTCCAAATGGGGCTGGGGTGGGCGGTGCTTGGCCCTAATGCTCTTCCTGGCACCCCCAGGATGTCCTCTATGAGTTCCGCCTGGTGGCCTTTGCCGGTAGCTATGTCAGTGATCCCAGCAACACGGCCAATGTCTCCACTTCCGGTGAGAAACCTGTGGGAGGGAAGGGCGCTGGGGCTGAGGGGAGAGGGGGTCCAGGCCCACCACGTCTTGGGGACTGACCCCCCCCCCCCCGCGACCCCTTGCCCAGGCCTGGAGGTCTACCCCTCGCGCACACAACTGCCCGGCCTCCTGCCCCAGCCGGTGCTGGCCGGCGTGGTGGGCGGCTTCTGCTTCCTGGGCGTGGCTGTCCTCGTGAGCATCCTGGCCGCCTGCTTCATGAACCGGCGCAGGGCTGCTCGCCGCCGCCGCAAGCGCCTCCGCCAAGGTAGACCCCCTTCTGCCGTCATCCCGCGGGCTGGTGGTTGGCACATCTGCCTCTTGAGGCCCAGACACCGGGAGAGCCCTGCCTTTCCATGAGCCCCTCCTACCTGGAGGAAAATCCCTCCCTCTTCCACGGTCCATTCCCAGAGCCCAAGGTCCTGCAGAGCCTTGCCGACTTTTTTCCAACCTGGCGGCCTTCTGCATGGGGTTGGGCGAGAGTGTGTGCGGCGGCCCTAGAGGAGCATATCCTTTGCTTGTGCTACCTCCTGTTCTCACGCTCTTACAGATCCACCTCTTATCTTCTCTCCGCCTAGGAAGTCAGCTCCACAGTAAGTCCCTCTACCTCCTTGGCGTCCCTCTGCTTTGCCATTATCCATGTCGGTATCCTCTGCTTCCTTTCCCGCACCTTGGGGAGGGGTGGGAGCCAGGGAGCAGAAGTTAGAGGAAGAAGAGAACCCGGGTGCAGAGGCCCTAGCCCGGGGCTGGTCCTGTGGTGGCGTGCCTTCCCGCCACCCCTCCACCATGTTGGTCCTTTCTCACTTGCTCTCCCTAGCTCTGCTCTGTTGTGCTCCAGACCTCTCAAGGCCTGACGCTGGCTTCTGGGAGGGGGACTGGCCACAGACCCTGATCTCCTGTCCCTCCCCAGCTCTGCTCCGGGCTCGGGCAGTCCTGACAGCGTGGCGAAGCTGAAGCTCCAGGGCTCCCCCGCCCCCAGCCTGCACCAGAGTCTGCTGTGGGGAGAACCCACTGGACCCCCCAGCCCCCCTCCGGATCCTCCACCTAGCCGGGGGCCCTTACCCCTGGAGCCCATTAGCCGGGGCCCAGATGGGCGCTTCGTGATGGGACCCAACGTGGGGGGCCCCCAAGAAAAGTCAGGCCCAGAGCGGCCGGAACCTCGGACCTCAGCCTGGCATCAGGCCCGGTCCTTTGACTGCAGCAGCAGCAGCCCCAGTGGGGCCCCCCAGCCCCTCTGCATTGCAGACATCAGCCCTGTGGGGTCCCCTCTGGCAGCCCCACCCAGCCCCCTGCCAGGTCCGGGACCCCTGCTGCAGTACCTGAGCTTGCCCTTCTTCCGGGAGATGAATGTGGATGGGGACTGGCCTCCCCTTGAGGAGCCCAGGCCTGCCCCACCCCCAGACTACATGGATACCCAGCCCTGCCCCACCTCATCTCTCCTTCACCCCCTGGACTCTCCACTTGTTACCCCCAGGGCAGCGCTCCCTGGGGCCCTGCTGGGGGCTGGGGCCACCACAGAGCCCCCTTACACAGCACTGACCGACTGGACACTGAGGGAGAGGATGCTGCCAGGCGTCCTCCCCACGGCCCCTCGGGGCAGTCTCACGAGCCAGAGCAGCGGGAGGGGCAGTGCTTCTTTCCTGCGGCCCCCCTCCACAGCCCCCTCTGCAGGAGGCAGCTACCTCAGCCCCGCTCCAGGGGACACCAGCAGCTGGGCCAGTGGCCCTGAGAGGTGGCCCCGAAGGGAGCACGTAGTGACAGTCAGCAAGAGGTGAGGCAGTCCTTGCTCATCCCTGCCCAGTCCTGCCCTGTCATCTCAGAACATCTCCTCAGTACCCTCCACCTATTCTGCTTCACTCCCACCCTGGGGCCAGGAGACCTTGTCTTCTTTTCCTGAGGCCCAGGGATATTCAGTCCTGGGTGGCACAGTTAAGCTCTCGACTACTAGCCGGAAAGTTGGTGGTTCAAACCCCCAGAGGCACTTTGGAAGACAAGCGTGGCGATCTGCTTCTGAAAGGTCACAGCCTTGAAAATCCTATGGAGTGCAGTTCTGCTCTGCACACATGGGGTCGTCATGAATCAGAATTGACTTGATGGCAACTGGTCTGGTTTGGTTTTAGGGATATTCAGGAAAACCTGTGGCCCGACCTAAGTTTGGGGACCCCAGCTTCAGCCTTTTCTGACTCCCCTCTATTCTTCCACGCACCCCACATTTGTCCCGTTTGACAGGAGGAACACATCTGTGGACGAGAACTATGAATGGGACTCAGAATTTCCTGGGGATATGGAGCTGCTGGAGACTCTGCACCTGGGCTTAGCAGGCCCCCAGCCCCGACCTGAAGCTGAGCCAGAGCTAGGTGGGCAAGCCCTGCAGAAAGGCAGGCACTCCTGGCCTCACTATCCCACATCCCCCGAAGCTTTAGGGCTCAGTCTGTTCTCAGTCAGACCCTGGCCCCCACTGGAGCCCAGTCCAGGCTCCTCTGCTCTGGACTGTGTCTCATTCCCATGGCTTACCTGCTCTGGAAGGCCCTGGAGAGCTTCGTGTTTGAGACTTCCGCCCTGTGAACCTCAAGCCTTCTTCCTCCTCTCCTTCTCTGGCCCCACTCTTGCAGGTGCTAAGACCCCAGAGGAGGGCTGCCCCCTGAACACTGCTCATGCTCCTGGCCCCGAGGCCCGCTGTGCTGCCCTTCGAGAGGAATTCCTGGCCTTCCGCCGCCGCCGAGATGCCACTCGGGCCCGGTTCCCAGTCTATCGACAGCCAGTCCCCCACCCTGAACAGGCCACTCTGCTGTGAACACCCCTCATGTGAGGCTGGGCAAAAAAAAAGCACATGGACCTGCAAAGGAGGCCCCCACGACCTAGCTCCAATCTGGGGGGGCACTACCCCACCCTTCTGGTGCCCAGGCACAGACTGATTGTGGGCTCGGGTGGGGTTTGGCATAGGAGGTATGTGCTGATCCCTAGGTTAGTTTGGGGATTGGAACAAGAATCTTATGTCAATCCCTGTGTGTGTGTGTGTGTGTGTGTGTGTGTGTGTGGTGTCATCGGTGGTGTGGGTGAGGTTTTTTACAGGTGAATTAAAAAAATTTGAAAAAAGTGTTTGTGTTGTCTGGCCTAGAATCTGGGAAAATGCCAGGCCCCTTAAAGAGAAGGAGAGTCTTCCTAAATGAACAGAGGTGTATTCAACATTCATTCAAAGAGCATTTATTGAGCGCCCACTGAGGTCACCAACTAAGGACCAGCTGTCGAGCTAGATGCTGAGAAAATAGAGTTCACTGAGACATAACATGCTTTCGCCCTTGGGGAGTTCTTTGTAGTCAGCGAGGCAGACGAGTAGAGAAATAGTTACAGTATGATGCGGTAAGTTCTGTGATAAAGCTGTGTGTTGGTTACTATGGCAGCAAAAAGGAAGGTGTTCAGTTCAAGTCAACAAACATTTAGTGAGTATAACATCGTGTGCTGGGACAAATGCTGCTTTTGGGGGCTATCTGGTAGGGCTTCAGAGGCATCCTCACAGAAAGTGGCAATAATGGTGGTAATAGTTAACATCTGAACATTCACTGTGTGCCACAGTGCTTGCTGTAAGCTCTTTACATGTATTGTTTGATTCTCCACAACTCTGAGGCAGGTACAACTATTAATCCTATTTTATAGACAGAGTGCCTTAGTAATTTGCCCAAGTCACACAGCTGGTAAGTGGTAGAGCAGACCAGAAGCCAGTCACGGAAGAGAAAGTATTCCAGGCAGAGGAACAGTCTGAGTAAAAGAATAGAGGAGTGAAAACTCAGCCTATCGGAATCATTTGGTGGGAGTGGTTAAGAGCTTGACTACTAATTGAAAGGTTGGTGGTTCAAACCTACCCAGTGGTGCCTGGGAAGAAAGGCCTGGTGATCTGCTTCTGAAAGGTCACAGCCTTAAAAACCCTGTGGAGCACAGTTCTACTCTGCAAAACGGGGCTGCCATGACTCCGAGTCCACTTGATGTCAATTGGTTTTAGGATTAGGGGAAGAGAGAGAATGGAAGGTGGGAGGGGACTGGTTGTGAATGTTCTTGAAACCCAGTGTAAACAGCGACTCTATCAAACGTGAGAAATTCCACTAATGGGTGTAAGACGGGACCTCACCCTAAGGGGATTCTGCTCAACTGAAGCCTAAATCGGGGGAGGGGGCACACTCCTTCAATCCCTAAACTATGTTGCCCTCCACCCTCAGACACAGCCTCAGAAACAACAGAATCCCTGCCGCCTTCTTCCTCCACTGAGGCCTTCCCTTCAAATCCCTCCAGGATTTAAGCCCAAATGTCAGGTCGGAGAAGAGATGAAAGGGGGTGGGAAGTATCACTGTGAACTTGGGTCCCAGCACTGACCACGCCCCTTGGGCTCGGGGCAGGGAGTGACCTCACCGTTAGTTCCTGCCCAGGCTTGAAGAAGGTGGCAAGCAGGACCAAGTGGGGGTGCTGTCCCGGCCTGCAAGCCCCGGTCCTTTTGTCACACCCTAGTCTGTTGCAAGGAGTGAGGAAGGGAGGAGAGTCTTCTGTGCCTCCGTTTACCTTGCCAGCCTTTATAAACTAGGAGGCTTCTTCTCACGTAAACACGCCCACAGACTTGAGCTAACCTCCTAGGCAGGAAGTTTTCCCCTGGAGTACAAGTTGGTGGGCTCTGGGGTGGAAGTTGAGGTTCTCATGGGCGGAAGACCACTCCAGCTGCCCTTGGAGACCCCAGACCCACCAGGGTCTCTAATCCGTGTTCTGGCCCCTTGCTCCCCTCTCTTACAACACTGCCCCTGCGGCCCTGCGCTGCGGCGCCTTTAAACCTCGCGGCCCTTGCCCCGCCCCTGTCCCACCCCGTTTGAGGCGGGAGCCTCCTGAAAAACTCTGGACCCGCCGCTGCGCCCCACTCGCCGCTGCAGCCTCTGCCCGGAGTTTGCCACTCCCCAGTCCGCTTGTACGGTGAGCAGGGACTGGGGGTGGGGGTGGGGGTATGTGCGCGGGCTGCAGAAAGCAAGAAGCCGGCGCTTGAGACTTGCTCCTGCCAGCTGGGGGATGAAGGGCTGGGGTCAGGCGAGGGTCCGACGACTGCTCTGCCCCGCCCCGTGCTGTCACCTCGGGTCCCCAAGCCTCTACCGGGCATTGTTGAGCGATGAGGTCAGGCGAGGTTTGCTGGTGAATGCACTCGAGGACTGAGGCCCACCCGCCAGGTGGAGGAAAGGAGGGCGTAGCAGATGAGCGGGCTGGCCCCGAGCGACTGCGAGCCCCGGGCCCTGACGCCGGCCCTGGCCCCACTCTGTGCGTCCGGGGCTTCCGGCGCGACCTTCCACGTGCGGTTCCAGGAGCACGTGTGGGCGCTACCTGCAGTCTGACTGCGTCCTCGAGCCCGCACTCTCCATTCCTCCTGCCAGCTCGCTTTTCTGGGGACTAGAGTCACGGACTGGGGCGAGGGGTCCTCGTGCACGGGTCCCATAGTGGTCTGGCCTTCCCCGGTGTGGGCCAGGAGTCGAGGCTCCGATCGCTCGCATCCTAGGAGAGTACCTCGAGCTCAGACATCTGGGGGCCTGCAGCCCCGACTGCGCCCCGGAGTTCCCTGCCTGTGTGAGGTGGTGGGCGGCTGCATTCCAGGCCCTCTTGCCCCTGCCGGAGCCCCCGCTGCCGGGAAAGCCGGCGGTGGCCGCGGGCGGCGAACGGGCTGCCCAGACCACTGCGTCACTCCAGCGTCGGGCGGGCGGTGGGTGACTCATCCCGCACTAACTGTTAAGGGTGTGGCGGTGGGTCGTGGGGCGGCTGTGCGGGCCGGCCGAGACGAACCGCAAGCGAACGGCCTCCTTACCGCGCTATGCGGGCCACCTAGAGCTTCTACCAAGGAAGTTCTGGGGAAACTTGGTATTTGTGGGGCAGAAAGAAGTGGGGAGGGACTGGGTGTGGAGATCCGGTATAGGAGGAGACCTGCGGCTTGGACCAGGCTCCCCCTAGCTCTCTCTTTGACTCCAGAGCACGAGACAAAGGGACAGCTCCCCATTTCCAGCCCCCACCCCATTTCCCCTTCCTAATTCCACGACCCAAACCAAGCCAAACCCACTGCCCTGCGAGTCCACATGGAGACCCTAAAACTGGAGAGGAGGCCAAGGCAGGGCAGGGCGCAGGGCGCTAGCATTCCAGAACCGGCAAATAGTCTTTGTCCAACTGTTACCTCCCTCCCTCACCCCACCGCCTGGTCGCCGCCTCTGCCCCCTGGGGATTGGCCTTTAATCCTTCCGTCACTCCATCCCTCCTTCCTCTAGAATTTTCAGGTACAGTGCTCTCTAGCTCAGGACACACCTTAGGTTTCCAGGGCCTTTCTTCTTCTCCTGAACTACGTCCTTGAGGCTGCTTCTCTACCCCAAAACTTCCCATCTCCGCCACACGCCCTCCACAGCTGCTTCCTTGAGAAATCCTTGCACCTGGCTATACCTGAGAACTCTGGGAGGTGAACCCTTTCCCCAGAACCCCACCCCTGCCCCCTGTGCTCAGTGCTTTCTCAACACTCCATCCATGTCGGTACCCCCACCCTGCCCCCATTCCTGTATTTGGTACACAGAAGCCATGGCAACAGGCCCCACCTCACCCCCTCCTCCTACGCAAACCTTGTGGCTTCCTGTTTGTGTAAGTTCAGCTTTCTCTTTTGCTCACGAGTCTTGATGGTGAGGGGGCTTCCCTAAGGGGGCTCCCTAATCATAGGTTTCCCCCCATCGTTGCTCCTGCCTGTTTCCCTGTGGGCTGGTGTCCTCAGCGCCCTTTCGCAGTAGTCTCAGCCCCCAAATCTGAGTTGGGACATTGCCATATGTCCTGTCTCCACAGTGAATGGATAGTCCCTTTGTCTTCCCAGTTAAGCACTCCAGCCAGGAACCCTCAAGTGCCCCCCCCCCCCCCCCACGTGTCCACCTTTCCTTTCGCATTGGCACTGGGTCCGGTGAGGTAAGTTTCCAGCCCGGGGTCTGGGTGGGGCTGAGGGTTGAAAGTGCCTTTTGTGTCCCCTCCCCCTTTCCCAACTATTGTAATCCTGTGGGTGGGGGTGGGAGTTGTACCCACAGCTGTAGCCAGCTCCAGAGTTTAGCTTGCTCACTGCCAACCTACCCCCCAAGTCATCTAGCTGTTGTCTGCCCCTGGGATCCCCAGTTCTCGGCATCTCCCACACCTTCCTTCCAGATGGGTATCTCCCTTCTCCCCACTCTGTAGGCGACTTGCTGTTTTCCCTTCCTTCATGGAGGGCGGGTTCTGGTCCCCGTGATGTCTGTCGACAGGGTGGGCCTCTCCAGCTCCAGCAGCCGCCGCCCATCAGCTCCCGCCTGCTCATGGGGGTGGGGCGGAGAAACAGCTGCTGGCCAGGCTGGGCCCTGCTGAGCCCGCCCCTTTGCAGAGCTTTGCCCTTTAGCTCTGGCACTTCAGGGCTCTAGGGCAATGTCCCCAGAGTGGAACAGAGACCCTGCAGCTGGAGGCCTCAGCCCTGCCAGCTGTGTCCAGGCCCCAGAGTGTAGGAGGGGCCCTCAGCATCCAGCCTCTTCCTTTTGCCCTGAGGTGGGTCTGAGAGGCTGCTCTGCCCTTCCCCTGGGGTGACACTGGCAGGGTCTGGCTTTTGTCCCTGCTCTTGCCTTCTAACCCTGGCGTCCGGGTTAATAATTCTTCTGCCCTTTCTTTCCCTGTGTCATAGTGAGCCCTGGGTCTTAGGCCACTTGGCCCCATGGAAACACAGCCCTAAGGCCCAGGTGACCACAGGGAAACCACTTTCAGAAGAGAGCTGTGGAAACCTGGGCGGGGACTAGCGGGCTTCCTGGTGGCAGCAGCCTCTAGCCCCTTCCTCTTCCTGCCAAGTCTTCCAGCCAGTGCCTTCTGCATCAGAGGTTATAGGCTTCTTTAGACTGAGTGGTGACTGAGAAGGAGCCCTTGTAGCACAGTGGTTAAGTGCTTGGCTATGGAAAGGTCAGCAGTTCAAACCTACCAGCCGCTCCGCCGGAGAAAGATATGGCAGTCTGCTTCCGTAAAGATTAAAAAAAAAAAAAAAAAAAAAAAAACCATTGCCATCAAGTCCATTCCGACTCATAGTGACCCTATAGGACCCCATAGGGTTTCCAAAGAGTGGCTGGTGGATTCGAACTGCCAACCTTTTGGTTAGCAGCCAAGTTCTTAACCGCAGCATTGGAAACCCTATGGGGAAGTTCTGCCTTGTCCTGTAGGGGTGCTGTGAATCGGAATTGACTTGACTGGCAATGGGTTTTGGGATTGTGCTGAGCAGTTGGGGCTGGGCTGGGGAGGGGAGGGAGACTTGTCTTCATTTTTCCTCAGGCCTCAGCCACTCAACCGCCTGCCTTCCCCCAGCTGATCGTGTGTGGCTAGTGGTATCGGTCAAGGCCCAGACCCACATTCATCTGGCCCTGCTTTCAGCCTGAGGGAAGTGGAGCGGGGGGAGTTGCTCTTAATGAGGTTTTAAAATAACTGATTTATGGGGAGGCTCTCTGCCGGAAATGTGCAGCTCAATAAGAAGAGTAGAAACGAGCGGCCATATTGGAATTTGGGGGAGGGGATTGGCCTGAGACACACAACCCTCCAGGCTGAAAGCCAGTCCTGTCACACCTGAGAAGTCTGAGAGTGTTACACAGCTGCAGTCCCTGTAGCCCGGCTTCTTGTACTGCGGCTGAACCCTGAGGCCCATTGTGGGGGTGGCTGATTGTTTGACCTGGGGTGTGTGGGAGCTGGGAGGGCAGAGTGACTTCATCCCTTAAATCTAACCTCCTTGGCCTGGAGCCAGAGCTGGGGAGAAGGGGCGACTCCCTTTCTTCTCCTTGAACCACAGGTGCCTGCCTGGGGGATCCCCTTTTGTGAGCAGCCAGAAGGTTAGCTCTGTTGCAGAGCAGAAAGAAGAGCCCATTCAGGGAGGGGATGGGGGCAGGAACGGGGGACCATGTCCCTTCTCTGGTTCTGGCTCCCCCAGGCATCAGTAGCATCCCCGGGGCTTGCTCGATGGGTCCCTGGGTGTGGGACCAGGCAGTGAGGTGGTGGGGAGGACAGGCTGCCTGCAGAGAGGTGCTGCCAATTTAGGCCAGCGGTCAGGAAACCACCCAGTTCTTGCTAACCAAAGTCCTCCAGCTAAGAAACCCTCCTGTGTACTTCCCCATTCTTCCCTCTCCTTCTAGGTTTCCCTAGAAATACCACAAATTACCATAATCTTGTTGGCTTAAAACAACACAAATATATTACTGTACAGTTGGGGAGGTCAGAAGTCGGCAGGGGTCTCACTGGGCCAAAATCAAGGTGTTGGCAGGGCTGCATTCCTCTTGGGGGCTTCAGGGGAGAATCTGTTTCCTTGCCTTTTCCAGCTTCTAGAAGCTGCCTGCATTGCTTAGCTCATGGTCCTGAGTCACTCCAACCTCTGCTTCTGTCGTCACATCTCTGATTCTGGTTCCCTCCTTCAGCCTGTAAGGACCCTTGGGATTCCATTGGATAATTAGCCTATAAGGACCCTTGTGATTAGATAATCTCCCCATCTCAAGGTCCTTAATTTAATCACATCTACACAGTAGTCACTGGCTCTGGGAATTAGAAGGTGGACATCTATTATTCTGCATAGAATGGCTTCTAGGAGGGAAAGTAGAATGCATTCTTATTGCCTAGTTTCTCGCGTGAAGTTCCTTTTGTCTCTGAAATTCATTAAGAATCCAGGAAGCCTCCCAGGCTGCTTCTGTCCATACTCTTCTCTGAATTCCTACAGCATGGGTCTTGCTGTGTGCAGTCTTTTACTTTTCCATCTGTACTCAGCTTGTCTCCCTAATGGCACTCTGGACAACTTTAGGACAAGGACTTCTGTCTCTTCCACAATCCCTAGCATAAATAGTATGTGCTCAATGAAAACCATGTGGTTGATTGAGGGTTGATCTGTCCAGTCCTCCATGTTCTGGCATAGGTTTCCCAAGCTGCTCCATATTCTTCCTCCTCTCCCTGAATCCTTCACCTTCTCGGGGCTATAAAGAGCAGGGTTGGGCTTAGAACGTCAAGTTGCCTTTGCTAAAGCTGACTAACCCAAATGAGAGGCTGAACCTCCAATCTTGGTCTTATGTACCCCTTATTCTACTCCAGTGGGTTTCATACTTCATTCTAGTAGTGGAACCATTTGTTCAAATGAAATCTAATAGCAAATCCGTAGATGGCCTGTGTAGCCCCATGCCACTTCCCAGAGTTCTGAATAGTCCACGTCCAGGGGTTAAGAAGAGCTTTCCCCTGGTGTGGCAGCAGTTCTGGACCTCCCCGCTGGGGCCCACCCTGGGAGATACAGTGTGTGTCCCTGCAGGCAGGATCCTCTACCCCACTGGCTGCAGTGTACTGACCCCAGGACTGGGTGTGTTCTCCCATCAGCTCCCCACAGCCACCACTACCCTTCAGAATGGCCAACAGGGGACCTGCCTATGGCCTGAGCCGGGAGGTGCAGCAGAAGATTGAGAAGCAGTATGACACAGACCTGGAGCAGATCCTGATCCAGTGGATCACCTCCCAGTGCCGCAAGGATGTGAGCCGGCCTCAGCCTGGCCGGGAAAACTTCCAGAACTGGCTCAAGGATGGCACGGTGAGAGCTGGGCCCACTGTGGGTTGGAAGTGCCAGAGAGCAGGGCTGGGTGTGGGGGCCTGGAGATTGCTCAACCTGAAGAAGAGGAAGCTGAGGGCACACCGTTTCCAACTTCTCCCTAAGCCTGGACATCATTATTGGGCAAAGACCCATTCTTCCCTTCCTGCGCACTGAGGGAAGAGTGAGGAGGCGTATGTTTCTTCCTGCAGCAGGAAGGCCCTAGGTGACACAAAGAAGAATATCTCTAAGGAAAGAACTGCAGGAGAGTGTGCTCTACTCAGAGGGATATTGGAATAGAAAGGAAAGATTAAACACTGGCATTTCATTCTGGGCTCAAAAGCAGGGGCTGGGCAAGAAGAACAAATGGCATCACTAGCTTTGGTGTCACCCAGTGTGGTAACTCATGGTGTTACCCCCCGCCATGGACCTCCTCCCGTATCAGACCATACAGAATCCTTAGTAGTGTTTTTTGTACTGTTACTCGTAAATCATAATTCCCGTATATCACTCCTTCTTTTCTTTTAATTACTACTTCATTCTCAAAAAAGTTATTGATAATAGGTTCACAAGTACTAATTACCACAATATTGTAGCTAAACCACCAGAAAATTTGACAAAATCAGGACACCGGCAGCAACAAAAACAACAGCACGTGCTTGTAGCGTGTGCAGACAAAACCACGTGATTCAAAGCATCATTGTAATTGGTTAATAATGACAGCTCTGACCGGAGTGCATTAGAAGGTGCAAAAAGTAAATTAGCGTAGAGTTTTAGCCTTGTAGGTGTATTGATACATGTAAGCTGGGCTTATGAAAAATGTTTTTGTTGTTTAAACTAACTACAGGGATATTTTTATAAAAAATAATAAATTTCCACTGAAACACTGCACAAAAATTTTATAGACAGTCATTTTGGTGTCACCTCCTCTGACAATGTCATTCAGTGTGGTCCGCACCTTCTGCACCCCCCTAGTGATGCCACTGAGAAGGATCCTTGAGACTCACTCCGGACGAAGGAGTCTGAGCTATTTCAGGTAGAAGAGGAACCTCTCTGGTCCATGGCCACTGGTGCTGAAGGCAGCACATGCTGACCCATGGTAAGCATGTCTTCACCTCTGCACACCTGCTGTCCTTCACCCAGGTGCTTTGTGAGCTCATTAATGGACTGTACCCCGAGGGCCAGGCCCCAGTAAAGAAGATCCAGGCCTCCAGCACGGCCTTCAAGCAGATGGAGCAGATCTCTCAGTTTCTGCAAGCAGCCGAGTCCTATGGCATCAACACCACTGACATCTTCCAGACTGTGGACCTCTGGGAAGGTGGGACAGGGACAGGGTGTGGGGGCTGCCCTCGGGGAGACCAGAGACAAAGAGGGGTGTATGTGTTTGTTTTATGGGGGGAGTTGGCCATGTTGGGGGTTGGGGTGGAGAAGGGTATGGGAGGAAGAGTAATTAGGAGGTCAGGACTGCTGACTGAGTGATGGAGGTATCCAGGTATCCAGGACCCAACCCTGCTGGGTCCAACGCATCCCCTTCTTCCCAGGGAAGAACTTGGCCTGTGTACAGCGGACACTGATGAACCTGGGTGGGCTGGCAGTAGCCCGGAATGATGGACTCTTTTCTGGTGATCCCAACTGGTTTCCTAAGTAAGTATTGCTGGGACAGCTACAAGACCAGGTCAGACACAGTGTCCCTACCCACTCCTGTCCCTAGAGAACAACTGATGTTTCCATAGCACTGGCCCTTTACAAAGCACTTTCACATTTCTCATCTCACTTAATCCTCACAAGTTCCTGGAATGGCAAGTGGTTGTCCCCTTTGAGATGAGATGAGAAGGTGGCTTCAAAGAACTTAAGGCTCTCAAGGGCTGAGCTGGAGCCCACAGCAAAGTCTGTGCTCTGTCCACGGGAGAGGTTTACTGGGTTAGTCTCTGACCTCCTTCTAACCACCTATCTCTTCCCACCCAGGAAATCAAAGGAGAACCCTCGGAACTTCTCAGACAACCAGCTGCAAGAGGGCAA